>NC_053399.1:101374512-101639049 GCF_905171765.1 Bufo bufo
GGAGTATGTAGTGTCAAGGGTGGAGGAACGCTCACTGTAGTGCCCATCATAGCCATATGAGTCCTCCAGTTCTGCATCCAGTAAAGAACCATGGGATTGGGACCTCCGGAGCTCCTCCCTGCGTGGTGGCTGTAGGGCTCGTGGTTTGCTGCGAGGTCTGGAGTTTTGCTCCTCGTCTGAGGTACTGCTGTACTGAGATCCAGGTTGGGGGTATGTCCTATTGCCATAAGGGTTTTCAGGTATGTCTGACTCAGAACTAAAGGAGTGGACGGTCCGGCTTGTCTTGGTGGTGAGTCCCTGGTACTCAGGTGTGGGGTTAGGGGAGGTGTTTCCATAACCGCTGTTGGATTTGATCTGAACCCCATATGAAGATTTTGTTTTGTCTCCGCTGTTGAGAACCACAAATGGTTGTCCGTCTATGCCCTGGACACGGATGGCCACCCCGTATGAGTCATGCTTGGACCTTATGCTCCTCGGCTTCCTGTTCTCTTTTAGGTCATCAATGAAACGGATCTGGACCCCCTGGCCCACAGGCAAGTGCTGCTCAGCCATGTCCCCATGAACACGTCTTTCCATTCACCACACGACTTGTCTGAAAAATGAAAAGGACACAGTGAGAACGGGGAACAACCTCCACCGAGGCATCATTCAAAAAGAAGAAAAGGACACAATGAGAACGGGTAACAACCTCCACCGAGGCATCATTCAAAAAGAAGAAAAGGACACAATGAGAACGGGGAACAACCTCCACCGAGGCATCATTCAAAAAGAAGAAAAGGACACAATGAGAACGGGTAACAACCTCCACCGAGGCATCATCCAAAAAGAAGAAAAGGACACAATGAGAACGGGGAACAACCTCCACCGAGGCATCATCCAAAAAGAATCACAGGACACAATGAGAACGGGGAACAACCTCCACCGAGGCATCATCCAAAAAGAATCACAGGACACAATGAGAACGGGGGAACAACCTCCACCGAGGCATCATCCAAAAAGAATCACAGGACACAATGAGAACGGGGAACAACCTCCACCGAGGCATAATTCAAAAAGAAGAAAAGGACACAATGAGAACGGGGAACAACCTCCACCGAGGCATCATCCATAAAGAAGAAAAGGACACAATGAGAACGGGGAACAACCTCCACCGAGGCATCATTCAAAAAGATGAAAAGGACACAATGAGAACGGGGAACAACCTCCACCGAGGCATCATCAACCATGGTGCCTCACTCTAATGCAGATGACAAAACTTTCATTAGCACTGCGTTACTTTTACTAAATGTCACCCGCTCAGGCAGTGGCGGACACTTTTCTGCTCTGCTTTATAATATCTAGAAAAGGCGTACATCATGGTAAGGAAAAACCCAAGAAAACCGGAATGGCTTTACTCCAGGTGCACAACCAACATAACAAGAGGCCTGAATGTGGGAGGAGCCATGCGCGGCCAGAAACTAGGTACACTGCATTTTTCCCCTGATTGTATTTCTATGACCTGTGACATTACAGGTGCATTCTCAGGATTCTCACATTGTATACAGACCGCCAAGTGAAACTCTGGTGCGCATTCTTTGTGGATCATTTGTCTTCCATGATGTTGGCCTTCGCCCGCCTTGAATGATGTGGTACATGTAAGCTCCGTACTGTCGTCGTTTAGCCAGCTCCCTGCAGCGCCCCCTTTGTTACCTGGTGGTAACGAGGGCTTCACCCTGTTCTCCTGCATCAGTGCGGATCCCTCATCCCACGACCTCGTTAGCTCCCTCTGATCTGCACGTTTCTATGAGCGCCGCGCTGCAGCGATTTCCATATAAATGTGCGGTACAGGGGGCTGCACAGCTGGCGGCGGGAGATAAGATTTTGGACACTTGTGATGTTTGCAGCTGCTGATCTTAATTTAATACATGAAGTCATCGTTATCTCCGCGGCTTTTCTCCCACCGCCTGGTAGCTGTAAAATAAATGACTGCGGCTGAGAACGAGGAGGCAACTGCAGAGCAGCACACAGCAGCCGTCATGGTGCAGATCTGTCACAATCATACAATCAACATAGAGAAACGTCACTCGATGGACGAGAGCACCGCACGGAGACGGATTTTACATGAGCCACTATTAATGGGTTGGTTACTATGTTTTCCACCATGACAAGCCCCCCCCCCCCCCCCCCCCCCCATGCAGATTGTGTACAGACTGCCCTCAGCCAAAAGACATCACAAAACAGAATGAAGCAGCTTATCCTAAAGACGCCGTAGAAATAATAAGGCAGGTCGCCCTCCAGAGCGTATAACAGTGCGGGAGCATTATAAGGCTGCCTGTGGAAGCGCACGGATGCATTTTACAGGTGTCAGGAGCAGCTCAGTGAGGGAGCAGACAGACCTCATCTGCACTTTGCTGTTTCGTTCCTTAGCATGTCAATTCTTTGTGCAGATTTCAACCTTTTCAATGAAAGAATGAGATCTGTGGCTAAAAGCATCAAATCCGCAAGTAGCACATGCAGTTTCTGGTGCAGAAAAACACAGAAATGTGTGGCACCCGTGTAAATGTAGCCCAAGAGGAGCAGCGCCGAGTACAATAACCAGATATTGGAACTACAACTCCCAGGGAGGAAGCGGGAAAAACTTACAAGTGTGCCGATAGATGACGATGCCTGGACGGTGAGGGCGCGCCTCATGGACACATTCCTAGCACAGAAGCGTCAATCATTAACCTGCCGCTCTCCACGGAGGAAGTGCCAGCAGATCTCACACCTCCGCCCAGGTGAAACTATCCCTTTCTCCAGCCTGAAACGTCAACATGATGGACGCTACCAAACCTCAGAGCAGCAGAGATGTGAGGACTGCGCTCCGCCGCGCTCACCGGGCGTTGGGGTGACTGCGCTTATTTGTTTAAAAATCCAGGAAAATCAGTCAGATCGGTTCTCATGGGAAATGGAGAAATAAGTTAATAAATACAAAAGCTTGGTTCATTCTTCTACTACTACTACTACTACTACCAGCAGAGTGGGGCAGAAAGGCTGTGCCCAAGTCTGATAACACCAGGAGTCCCAGGCACACAACCTCCGGCAGCAGCTGCTCAAGTCCACAACACGGTCACCCAGAAATCCTACAACAGGCATCAGTGCTGTGCGGAGGTGCAGAGCAGTGACACAACACCGCTCCCCAATATGTGCACAGGGGGCACCCACACACTTACCTGACACACTGCGCTGCCAGCGACAGACCTGAAACGCGCTCTACCAGCCTGGCGCACAGCCCCGCTCTGCAGAGAGATTATTTACCTGCTCATATTGACAGAGCCCAGCAGAGCATTTAACCCCTCACATGCCAGCCTGCACCAGGCAGAACATGGGAGAGCTCCATAGCTAGAAGACCAGAAGGGCAAAGTGCAGGTAACTTTTATATCAGTGATTAACCCTCGAAGGGCATCATCCCCAGGACGGATGAGGGCGAGGCAGATATCGGTCATTAGACCTGCCGCTGGCCCTGCCAAACAACAATCACAGGAGCTGGCAGCAGGACCCAGTACAGGGGCACAGGGGGCGGCCACATCCTCCTCCCAGAAACCAGCAGCACTGGCACAATGCGGATTATGGGAAGTAACGCAGGAATGTGCCACAGCTGCAGGACGCCGGATCTACAGGTGACCCCCCACCAGCTGCCAGGACGAGTGATCGGATCAGTCACAGGCATCGTAGAGGCAATGAAAGACCCAAATCTGGGGAACATCACATATGTGGGGGGGGGGGGGGGGGGGTCCATTACAGAGTGGATGGGTCCGCCCTAGCATTACATACGGGGGTCTCTATTACAGAGTGGATGGGGCCGCCCTAGCATTACATACGGGGGTCTCTATTACAGAGTGGATGGGGCCGCCCTAGCATTACATACGGGGGTCTCTGTATTACAGAGTGGATGGGGCCGCCCTAGCATTACATACGGGGGTCTCTATTACAGAGTGGATGGGGCCGCCCTAGCATTACATACGGGGGTCTCTATTACAGAGTGGATGGGGCCGCCCTAGCATTACATACGGGGGGTCTCTGTATTACAGAGTGGATGGGGCCGCCCTAGCATTACATACGGGGGTCTCTATTACAGAGTGGATGGGGCCGCCCTAGCATTACATACGGGGGGTCTCTGTATTACAGAGTGGATGGGGCCGCCCTAGCATTACATACGGGGGTCTCTATTACAGAGTGGATGGGGCCGCCCTAGCATTACAAACGGGGGTCTCTATTACAGAGTGGATGGGGCCGCCCTAGCATTACATACGGGGGTCTCTGTATTACAGAGTGCATGGGGCCGCCCTAGCATTACATATGGGGGGTCTCTGTATTACAGAGTGGATGGGGCCGCCCTAGCATTACATACGGGGGTCTCTGTATTACAGAGTGGATGGGGCCGCCCTAGCATTACATATGTGGGAGGGTGTCTATATTCGCTCCTTGTTGCAGACCTGTTGTGAGTCACCATAAATGTTTCATGTGTAAGGAATTCTGCCTCGCCGCTCTCATCCAGGCCACGCTGATAAAGGACGCGGGGTAACTCTATATCTGTACTCCACCCAGATCCTGCAACAGGGGGAGGGAGGGAGACTGCACGCGGCATATCAGCATACAGTGCATTCCTCCACTGGCTGCTTAGGGGTTAAACCTGGACAACAGCTCAATGGCTGCAAAGGATAGCCAGCAATGAGAGGGCAGAGCTGGGCATTGCAGTCCATGGGTAAAGACAACATGGCTGATCCTTCCTCCAACATCTGTCGGGGCACCCCACACGAATATCACAGCCGGCCAATCTTCAGGTGGTCTATGGTCAGCTTCACTGCTGCTGTGTCTGGGGGAACCCCTGACCAGGGTGCCCAGGAAACCTCAGATGGGAAACACTGGTCCAGAGTATAAAAGTGGGCGAACTCGTCAAGACCAACACTGGGCCCCCGCACCTCTTCTGTACATACCACAAGGAGCCGTTTTATATATCTGCCCATGATGTTGTAGAGGGCACACCGTGTGCCCATCAGGGTGTTCACCCCTCTTTTATGGGTCTCCTGGGGCAACGTGACCATTTGGAATACACAGGCTCTGCTTGTTCTGACCAGACCCTTACCGCCGGCAGTGTGTAATTAACCTTGGCCGGGCGTTTATCTGCTCCTAGTCTATCATTACCTACAGGAAGATGAACACCCGCAACTAAGCAGGGCTGAGCTTCCGTGTCGGCAGAGCTCCTCCACATAAATCAGTGCAGCAAAGCAAAGGTCTCTGGGGATATCAGGTTGGGCCCCTGTAGATGGAGGGCTTCCAGAGTGGCACCCTGACCTGGCATTAGAAACACAGAATACAGAGTCGACCCATACATTTCATGTGGATACATTCAGCTAATATCTGACCATCCCTTGAAGTTACAGAGTGAGAGACCCCCACCATGAGGGGAACATCAACCGAGACCTCTGACTGACCTGAGCCCCCACCAAAAACCTTTAACAGTCCTAGACACTCTACCAATAATGACTGAAACCTCTGACCAGCCCAGGCCCACCCGTGGCATTACAAACACAGAATACAGAGTCCACCCATACATTTCATGTGGATACATTCAGCTGATATCTGACCATCCCTCAAAAGTTACACAGGTGAGGAAACGAGGCAGTCGAAAAGTGGGAGACCCTTACCACGAGGGTAACATCAGCTGAGACCTCTGACTGACCTGGGCCCTCACAAACAGCGACATCTGACCAGCTTAGAACCTCACCAACAGCAGCTAAAACCAATGACCAGCCCGGGCCCTCAACCGACAGCTACCTGTGACTGGCCTGGACCCTCATTCGACAGCTACCTGTGACCGGCCTGGACCCTCATTCGACAGCTACCTGTGACCGGCCTGGACCCTCAATCGACAGCTACCTGTGACCGGCCTGGACCCTCAATCGACAGCTACCTGTGACCGGCCTGGACCCTCAATCGACAGCTACCTGTGACCGGCCTGGACCCTCAATCGACAGCTACCTGTGACCGGCCTGGACCCTCAATCGACAGCTACCTGTGACCGGCCTGGACCCTCAATCGACAGCTACCTGTGACAGGCCTGGACCCTCAATCATTAGCGACCGAAACCTCCGACTGGCCTGGACTCTCAACAGCGACTAGAACCTCTGACCAGGCCCTCGTCAGTAGCAGCTGAAACCTCTGACCGGCCTAGACCCTCAACCAACAGCAATAGAAACCTGTGACCGACCTGGACCCTCAACCAACAGATACATCTGACGGCCCAGGACCCTCAACGATCAACACCTAACCAGCCCAGGCTCTTACCAACAGCAACCTCTGACAGGTCCTCACCAAATTCAACCTCTGACTGTTCTGGACTGTTGCCATCAGCCTCATAGATCTATAGGGGCCACCTATTTATGGATGTACCTGGTCTGGACTCTATATACTATTCGTCACTAGTGTTGAGCGAACTTCTGTTTTCAAGTTCAGCGTACAAGTTTCAGGCTCGGGATATCTAAAAATTCCGTCATGGATTCTGCTACCACGGACCATAAGTTATAGTCCGTGGTAGCGGATGCCATGACGGAATGCTTAGATATCCCAAACCTTGTACACCGAACTTGAGAATAGAAACTCGCTCATCCCTAGTCGTCACTTACAGCTGTAAGAACCGCTGTGACACGGGTCATTCAGTGTAACTTACATGTACACAGAAAAACATCTTCCTGGCACTGGTGGGCGCTTCCTGTCCTCTACCACAGGATGAGTCAATGAGCAGAATCTACACTGACAGCATCCATAGTGATGAGATATACAAGTATATCGCAGGCAGTACACAGGTCACATGGTGCGATAATGAGCACAGGGTAGCCGCACATCGTTACAAGATCCCCAGGAGCAGAACGTCCAAGAAATAATTATCCAATTATCTGTATGTGAAGAGCACAGGCACGCTAGGGTCGCTAACCTGAGCACAGAATGACCACTGGGTGGCACCGAAACCACAGGTGACCAGAACTCACAGGGGGCACATATTTATGAAGCTTGAACCAGGATCAGTCAACAGGACAGGCAGGTTGGGAGCTTCTGCTCCATAAGTGGACGGTGACTGCGCCCTGAGGAATGCTCTCTGGATCATCAGGGAAAGCAGGGATGGGCAAGTTTCACTACAATTAGTTTCACTGTCAGGAGCAGCAGAGGAAGCGCCTGCTCTACCTCCTCCAAGCTGCGCCTGTTAAGCTTTCCTCGGCCAGGAGGCGGCAATTTACCAACCCTCAGAATGCATAGGCTAAGGACGGAACGGGACAGAAACAGGCTACTGCTCCCCGTTATCAGCCTCTCAGGACAGGAGAAGCTGCCGCACAGCAGGAGAACACAGGCTATTGCCGCCTGTTATCAGCCTCTCAGGACAGGAGAAGCTGCCATACAGCAGGAGAATACAGGCTATTGTCCCCCGTTATCAGCCTCTCAGGACAGGAGAAGCTGCCGTACAGCAGGAGAATACAGGCTATTGTCCCCCGTTATCAGCCTCTCAGGACAGGAGAAGCTGCCGTACAGCAGGAGAACACAGGCTATTGGCGCCTGTTATCAGCCTCTCAGGACAGGAGAAGCTGTCGTACAGCAGGAGAATACAGGCTATTGCCGCCTGTTATCAGTCTCTTAGGACAGGAGAAGCTGCCGTACAGCAGGAGAACACAGGCTATGGTCCCCCATTATCAGTCTCTCAGGACAGGAGAAGCTGCCGTACAGCAGGAGAACACAGGCTATGGTCCCCCATTATCAGTCTCTCAGGACAGGAGAAGCTGTCGTACAGCAGGAGAATACAGGCTATTGGCGCCTGTTATCAGCCTCTCAGGACAGGAGAAGCTGCCGTACAGCAGGAGAACACAGGCTATTGCCGCCTGTTATCAGCCTCTCAGGACAGGAGAAGCTGTCGTACAGCAGGAGAATACAGGCTATTGCCGCCTGTTATCAGCCTCTCAGGACAGGAGAAGCTGTCGTACAGCAGGAGAATACAGGCTATTGCCGCCTGTTATCAGTCTCTCAGGACAGGAGAAGCTGCCGTACAGCAGGAGAATACAGGCTATTGGCCCCCATTATCAGCCTCTCAGGACAGGAGAAGCTGTCGTACAGCAGGAGAACACAGGCTATTGCCCCCCCATTATCAGTCTCTCAGGACAGGAGAAGCTGCCGTACAGCAGGAGAACACAGGCTATGGTCCCCCATTATCAGCCTCTCAGGACAGGAGAAGCTGTCGTACAGCAGGAGAACACAGGCTATTGCCCCCCATTATCAGTCTCTCAGGACAGGAGAAGCTGCCGTACAGCAGGAGAACACAGGCTATGGTCCCCCATTATCAGCCTCTCAGGACAGGAGAAGCTGCCGTACAGCAGGAGAATACAGGCTATTGTCCCCCCATTATCAGTCTCTCAGGACAGGAGAAGCTGCCGTACAGCAGGAGAATACAGGCTATTGTCCCCCATTATCAGCCTCTCAGGACAGGAGAAGCTGTCGTACAGCAGGAGAATACAGGCTATTGCCCCCATTATCAGCCTCTCGGGACAGGAGAAGCTGTCGTACAGCAGGAGAATACAGGCTATTGGCGCCTGTTATCAGCCTCTCAGGACAGGAGAAGCTGCCGTACAGCAGGAGAATACAGGCTATTGCCGCCTGTTATCAGTCTCTCAGGACAGGAGAAGCTGCCGTACAGCAGGAGAATACAGGCTATTGTCCCCCATTATCAGCCTCTCAGGACAGGAGAAGCTGTCGTACAGCAGGAGAATACAGGCTATTGGCGCCTGTTATCAGCCTCTCAGGACAGGAGAAGCTGCCGTACAGCAGGAGAATACAGGCTATTGGCGCCTGTTATGAGCCTCTCGGGACAGGAGAAGCTGTCGTACAGCAGGAGAATACAGGCTATTGGCGCCTGTTATCAGCCTCTCAGGACAGGAGAAGCTGTCGTATAGCAGGAGAATACAGACTATTGGCGCCTGTTATCAGCCTCTCAGGACAGGAGAAGCTGCCGTACAGCAGGAGAATACAGGCTATTGTCCCCCGTTATCAGTCTCTCAGGACAGGAGAAGCTGCCGTACAGCAGGAGAATACAGGCTATTGGCGCCTGTTATCAGTCTCTCAGGACAGGAGAAGCTGTCGTACAGCAGGAGAATACAGGCTATTGTCCCCCCATTATCAGTCTCTCAGGACAGGAGAAGCTGCCGTACAGCAGGAGAACACAGGCTATTGGCGCCTGTTATCAGTCTCTCAGGACAGGAGAAGCTGTCGTACAGCAGGAGAATACAGGCTATTGTCCCCCGTTATCAGTCTCTCAGGACAGGAGAAGCTGTCGTACAGCAGGAGAACACAGGCTATTGTCCCCCGTTATCAGTCTCTCAGGACAGGAGAAGCTGCCGTACAGCAGGAGAATACAGGCTATTGTCCCCCCATTATCAGTCTCTCAGGACAGGAGAAGCTGTCTGTACAGCAGGAGAATACAGGCTATTGTCCCCCCATTATCAGTCTCTCAGGACAGGAGAAGCTGTACCGTTCCTGGGTGACAGGAAGTGTAGAAACCTCCAAGCTGACCACTTTATGTCCCAGATCTCCAATATATCACTAATGTCAGCCAATTCTCTTATAACTCTGCAGCACGGTTATAAACTGCAGACTGTAAGTTTAGTGGCCCTTTAAATGTAGCACCCCTGCAGTCTGATGACATCACAGAGACAAGGTTGTTCCTATGACGTCATTATTCATGTAAAGTTGTGTGTGTGTGGGGGGGTTAAAGACACACAGGACAATGAGAAGTCCATCAGCAGGGGAGGGGAACACTGACCATTATGTATCCCATGCTCCCCTCACACAGGCATCCTGGCTGCGTAGGATCTGTGACACGATGGATCTGATCTACAAGGCTTATCTCACATGAGCGATACAGATCGAGTCAGAATCTGCACGTTCTCCAATCCCACAGAATAACACACAGGGACAGGGGGCACAGGATAACACACAGGGACAGGGGGCACAGAATAACACACAGGGACAGGGGGCACAGAATAACACACAGGGACAGGGGGCACAGGATAACACACAGGGACAGGGGGCACAGGATAACACACAGGGGGCACAGGATAACACACAGGGGGCACAGGATAACACACAGGGGGCACAGGATAACACACAGGGGGCACAGGATAACACACAGGGACAGGGGGCACAGGATAACACACAGGGACAGGGGGCACAGAATAACACACAGGGACAGGGGGCACAGAATAACACACAGGGACAGGGGGCACAGAATAACACACAGGGACAGGGGGCACAGGATAACACACAGGGACAGGGGGCACAGGATAACACACAGGGACAGGGGGCACAGGATAACACACAGGGGGCACAGGATAACACACAGGGGACACAGGATAACACACAGGGGACACAGGATAACACACAGGGACAGGGGGCACAGGATAACACACAGGGACAGGGGGCACAGGATAACACACAGGGACAGGGGGCACAGGATAACACACAGGGACAGGGGGCACAGGATAACACACAGGGACAGGGGGCACAGGATAACACACAGGGACAGGGGGCACAGGATAACACACAGGGACAGGGGGCACAGGATAACACACAGGGACAGGGGGCACAGAATAACACACAGGGACAGGGGGCACAGAATAACACACAGGGACAGGGGGCACAGGATAACACACAGGGACAGGGGGCACAGGATAACACACAGGGGGCACAGGATAACACACAGGGGGCACAGGATAACACACAGGGGGCACAGGATAACACACAGGGGGCACAGGATAACACACAGGGACAGGGGGCACAGGATAACACACAGGGACAGGGGGCACAGGATAACACACAGGGACAGGGGGCACAGGATAACACACAGGGACAGGGGGCACAGGATAACACACAGGGACAGGGGGCACAGGATAACACACAGGGACAGGGGGCACAGAATAACACACAGGGACAGGGGGCACAGGATAACACACAGGGACAGGGGGTATATAATAACACACAGGGACAGGGGGCACAGGATAACACACAGGGACAGGGGGCACAGGATAACACACAGGGACAGGGGGCACAGGATAACACACAGGGACAGGGGGCACAGGATAACACACAGGGACAGGGGGCACAGGATAACACACAGGGACAGGGGGCACAGGATAACACACAGGGACAGGGGGCACAGGATAACACACAGGGACAGGGGGCACAGGATAACACAGGGACAGGGGGCACAGGATAACACACAGGGACAGGGGGCACAGGATAACAGACAGGGACAGGGGGCACAGGATAACACACAGGGACAGGGGGCACAGGATAACACACAGGGACAGGGGGCACAGGATAACACACAGGGACAGGAGGGGTATATAATAATACACAGGGACAGGGGGTATAGAATAACACACAGGGACAGGAGGGGTATATAATAATACACAGGACAGGGGGTATATAATAATACACAGGACAGGGGGTATATAATAATACACAGGACAGGGGGTATATAATAATACACAGGACAGGGGGTATATAATAATACACAGGACAGGGGGTATATAATAATACACAGGACAGGGGGTATATAATAATACACAGGACAGGGGGTATATAATAATACACAGGGACAGGGGGTATATAATAATACACAGGACAGGGGGTATATAATAATACACAGGACAGGGGGTATAGAATAACACACAGGGACAGGAGGGGTATATAATAATACACAGGACAGGGGGTATATAATAATACACAGGACAGGGGATATATAATAATACACAGGACAGGGGGTATATAATAATACACAGGACAGGGGGTATATAATAATACACAGGGACAGGGGGTATATAATAACACACAGGACAGGTGTAATGCACAGCATATAATAAGACACAAGTCGGGGTACCACCGGAACACAATTACCTTAGGTCCGGCTCTCACCTCCTTCCTTGGTCCTCTCCAACCTGACACTGAGCTGCACCTCCAGCCGCACAACGCCCCTCCCTGCGGACCCGCCCCTCAAAACACCAGTACCAATTACAACCCTCCATCCTCTTTCCCCACACCCTTTCCTCCATCTCATTGGTGGGAGGGATAAGGAGGCGGAGACAGAAGGTGAGCTCGCGCACAACCTGAGGCAGAGCGGGTCACGTGACGGGCGCCATGTTTCTGGTTGTTAAGCAACCATGGTTTGGTGACACCTGTCCGTGACTCGGAGCTGTCACCCGGCAGAGCAGTGTCTTCTGAGCTCTAGCGCACCGTCCTCCGCAGTGACCGAGCGGAGACGCATTGCTGTCACACCGGCAGTTCAGGGCAGCGCTCCCCGCGGCTCCTCGTCCGGAGCCCTGCACCTCAGTATACGGCGGGGGGCCGCTCAGGCTGTGCCCGGCTGATCTCCTCCGCAGCCAGCAAACAGGTCTCAGCCTCCATGCAGTATGATGCCTCCTTAGTGCCCCCCATGCAGTATGATGCCTCCTTAGTGCCCCCCATGCAGTATGATGTATCCTTAGTGCCCCCATGCAGTATGATGCCTCCTTAGTGCTCCCCATGCAGTATGATGCCTCCTTAGTGCCCTCCATGCAGTATGATGCCTCCTTAGTGCCCTCCATGCAGTATGATGCCTCCTTAGTGCCTCCATGCAGTATGATGCCTCCTTAGTGCCCCCCATGCAGTATGATGCCTCCTTAGTGCCCTCCATGCAGTATGATGCCTCCTTAGTGCCCCCCATGCAGTATGATGCCTCCTTAGTGCCCCCATGCAGTATGATGCCTCCTTAGTGCCCCCCATGCAGTATGATGCCTCCTTAGTGCCCCCCATGCAGTATGATGTATCCTTAGTGCCCCCATGCAGTATGATGCCTCCTTAGTGCCCCCCATGCAGTATGATGTATCCTTAGTGCCCCCATGCAGTATGATGCCTCCTTAGTGCCCCCCATGCAGTATGATGCCCACAGACTGCTCACCTACCGCCCGTCTCCCAGTGTGGCCCCCTCTTCACGCTGGTGGTTCAGGGCCAACAGGCAGGACGCAGTGAGGTAATCACGCCCGCCCAGGTGGCGGTACTGTTTGTGGCTCCGCGCATCATGGCCTCATGGTGGGGGACAGAGCTGTATTCAGCGGTATGTGCGACCTCAGGGCATGCAGGGGTCCGGACGGCGGTATACCCCCGGCTATTACACACCAGATATACTGCTGCACACCAGGCCATACGTCTGCTGCACGGGCCGCACCATAAAGCCTTATCTGCCGCCATAAAGTCATTCCAGGAGTCAAAATCCACAGATCCGCAGCACCACGTAGCAGGAGGTGGAGGAGCAATGCTCTGCACAGATCAGGGGTGTGATCATCTGCAGGATACAGTGCCTTCAGCCTCTCTCACCTTCCTCACAAAGGGGCTGAAGACTTATGTCCCGAGGAAAGGGGCTGAAGACTTATGTCCCGAGTAAAGGGGCCGAAGACTTATGTCCTGAGTAAAGGGGCCGAAGACTTATGTCCCGAGTAAAGGGGCCGAAGACTTATGTCCCGAGTAAAGGGGCCGAAGACTTATGTCCCGAGTAAAGGGGCCGAAGACTTATGTCCCGAGTAAAGGGGATGAAGACTTATGTCCCGAGTAAAGGGGCCGAAGACTTATGTCCTGAGTAAAGGGGCCGAAGACTTATGTCCCGAGTAAAGGGGCCGAAGACTTATGTCCCGAGTAAAGGGGCCGAAGACTTATGTCCCGAGTAAAGGGGCCGAAGACTTATGTCCCGAGTAAAGGGGCCGAAGACTTATGTCCCGAGTAAAGGGGCCGAAGACTTATGTCCCGAGTAAAGGGGATGAAGACTTATGTCCCGAGTAAAGGGGCCGAAGACTTATGTCCCGAGTAAAGGGGCCGAAGACTTATGTCCCGAGTAAAGGGGCCGAAGACTTATGTCCCGAGTAAAGGGGCCGAAGACTTATGTCCCGAGTAAAGGGGCCGAAGACTTATGTCCCGAGTAAAGGGGCCGAAGACTTATGTCCCGAGTAAAGGGGCCGAAGACTTATGTCCCGAGTAAAGGGGCCGAAGACTTATGTCCCGAGTAAAGGGGCTGAAGACTTATGTCCCGAGTAAAGGGGCCGAAGACTTATGTCCCGAGTAAAGGGGCCGAAGACTTATGTCCCGAGTAAAGGGGCCGAAGACTTATGTCCCGAGTCTTCTTCGCTCCTGAGCGCCCTCCTGTGGTTCATGGCTCTCAGCGCTGTCTATTGCCTCCTTCACGCATGTGGAGAAGGATCAGGGAGCGGTTAATAATCCTGTGGTGTTTGTGGCAGCGTTTTGTCATGTCTGGGCGGCTTCAGCGACCTATCACTCTCATCATTTGTGTAGAATAGGAAGCATGAGCGGAGAATGCTAATCCCTGTATAAGAGTATAATGCTGGCCCTGTAATCCGCCGCTTCATCCTGATAATCCAGAACAGGTCCATGCTGCTGGGGTGCCAGTGAGTGCTGGAGGAGCAGCCGCAGTGTGTTTGTAAGAGGGCTGCCAACTCTCCGTCCTGGGTCTAGAGTGTGCCCCTTAATATTGTATGACCAGGAGACCTTACTGTCATCGATCGGCGGCACTCATCAATCACAGTCTTGACAGCGGAGCTTACAGTCACATTCACCTTGTACCCCCCAGTGCGGGGCACCTGAGCCCAGTCCACGGGCCGCTCATCGCTCTCCCACACCTCTCCTGACAATCGTGTCTGGTGCAGTTGTCTCCACCTGCTGGTCACACGTGATACTGCAGCAGTGAGGATCTGTAGACAGGGCAGAACTGACACCTGATATTCTTCTGATAGTGGGGGTGTAAATAATAGTCAGATATCATGGCCACATCGCGCCTCCGCAGAGCGAAATACAGAGAGGAGCCAGTCACTGTGTACGTGTCGCCCCCATAATGAGAAGGGATCGTGAACCCAGGGTCCTTGCCGCCAGCTCTTACAAGATGCTGGCACAGTATAAAACAAGGTGGCGTTCCCACCAGCGCCAATGACTGCCACATCCGACACTTCGCTGAAAGCGCCAAGGAAACCACCTCCGACTATAATGGGGTCCGCCATGTCACAGCAGAGTCCGATATTTCTTCTGATAAACAGATTTTTGTCTGATATTTTTGGTAGAATATGGAGCCCCATGAGATACGTCCGCATCTAGCCCCAGAATCTGAATACTTAGAACTGCAGATAAATAAACTGCGGGGCTTACCTCGGTATAGCGCCACCTGCTGTTTGTTCTTTCCCTTATTTCTCTGGCTGTTGAAAGGATGAGCTGGTCACACATGCTCAGTTCTATTTTTCAACTTCCAAAAGCCATATTTACTGTGAATCTGTGACAATTACAGGGAGGGAGCTGCAGCAGAAAGGGCATGCCCCCTGAGCTGTGATAGGAAGAGAGCTGCAGCAGATAGGGCACGCCTCCTCATTTGTGATAGGGAGAGAGCTGCAGCAGATAGGGCATGCCTCCTCATTTGTGATAGGGAGAGAGCTGCAGCAGATAGGGCACGCCTCCTCATTTGTGATAGAGAGTTGCAGCAGATAGGGCATGCCTCCTCATTTGTGATAGGGAGAGAGCTGCAGCAGATAGGGCACGCCTCCTCATTTGTGATAGGGAGAGAGCTGCAGCAGATAGGGCACGCCTCCTCATTTGTGATAGGGAGAGAGCTGCAGCAGATAGGGCATGCCTCCTCATTTGTGATAGAGAGCTGCAGCAGATAGGGCACGCCTCCTCATTTGTGATAGAGAGTTGCAGCAGATAGGGCACGCCTCCTCATTTGTGATAGAGAGCTGCAGCAGATAGGGCACGCCTCCTCATTTGTGATAGAGAGTTGCAGCAGATAGGGCACGCCTCCTCATTTGTGATAGAGAGCTGCAGCAGATAGGGCACGCCTCCTCATTTGTGATAGGGAGAGAGTTGCAGCAGATAGGGCATGCCTCCTCATTTGTGATAGGGAGAGAGCTGCAGCAGATAGGGCATGCCTCCTCATTTGTGATAGGGAGAGAGCTGCAGCAGATAGGGCACGCCTCCTCATTTGTGATAGGGAGAGAGCTGCAGCAGATAGGGCACGCCTCCTCATTTGTGATAGGGAGAGAGCTGCAGCAGATAGGGCACGCCTCCTCATTTGTGATAGGGAGAGAGCTGCAGCAGATAGGGCACGCCTCCTCATTTGTGATAGGGAGAGAGCTGCAGCAGATAGGGCTCGCCTCCTCATTTGTGATAGGGAGAGAGCTGCAGCAGATAGGGCACGCCTCCTCATTTGTGATAGGGAGAGAGCTGCAGCAGATAGGGCACGCCTCCTCATTTGTGATAGGGAGAGAGCTGCAGCAGATAGGGCACGCCACCTCATTTGTGATAGGGAGAGAGCTGGAGCAGAAAGGACACATCCCCTGATCCGTGATAGAGAGAAAGCTGCAGCAGAAAGGACACATCCCCTGATCCATGATAGAGAGAGAGCTGCAGCAGAAAGGACACATCCCCTGATCCATGATAGAGAGAGAGCTGCAGCAGAAAGGACACATCCCCTGATCCGTGATAGAGAGAGAGCTGCAGCAGAAAGGACACATCCCCTGATCCGTGATAGAGAGAGAGCTGCAGTAGAAAGGACACATCCCCTGATCCGTGATAGAGAGAGAGCTGCAGCAGAAAGGACACATCCCCTGATCCGTGATAGAGAGAGAGCTGCAGCAGAAAGGACACACCCTCTGCCCTGTGATAGGTAGAGAGCTGCTTATTTATATGTGTATTTCACGGACACTAAATGTTCTCATGCACTTCTCTTTAATGTAACCATTCAAGGTACAAATTACAGCAAATATCCAGAGGTGTAGAAGCAACATACCGCACCTCACTACGTGACGCCCGAAAGCTATGCCCCCTTCCTCAAGCTTGTGCCATTGCTACGTTTCATGCATATTTAAACTCCCTTTGTGGTGACGATTCTCAGTATATTCAGGTAGAAATATAATAAAACCCCTAGTCTCTGAGGATTAACGCTCTGAGTACCACCACACCAGCGACTATTTGTATAAGGTCTAGGTGTATAAGGACTATTTGTGTAAGGTCTAGGTGTATAAGGACTATTTGTGTAAGGTCTAGGTGTATAAGGACTATTTGTGTAAGGTCGAGGTGTATAAGGACTATTTGTGCAAGGTCGAGGTGTATAAGGACTATTTGTATAAGGTCTAGGTGTATAAGGACTATTTGTATAAGGTCTAGGTGTATAAGGACTATTTGTATAAGGTCTAGGTGTATAAGGACTATTTGTATAAGGTCTAGGTGTATAAGGACTATTTGTATAAGGTCTAGATGTATAAGGACTATTTGTGTAAGGTCGAGGTGTATAAGGACTATTTGTATAAGGTCTAGGTGTATAAGGACTATTTGTGTAAGGTCTAGGTGTATAAGGACTATTTGTATAAGGTCTAGGTGTATACGGACTATTTGTATAAGGTCTAGGTGTATAAGGACTATTTGTGTAAGGTCGAGGTGTATAAGGACTATTTGTATAAGGTCTAGGTGTATAAGGACTATTTGTATAAGGTCTAGGTGTATAAGGACTATTTGTGTATGGTCTAGGTGTATAAGGACTATTTGTATAAGGTCTAGGTGTATAAGGACTATTTGTGTAAGGTCGAGGTGTATAAGGACTATTTGTATAAGGTCTAGGTGTATAAGGACTATGTAACGGTCGCGTACACACACACACAGGGGGGAGGGAAGTGACCACTGCGCTCCACCCTTACCCATGGCCCTGCCTACTTGCCTCGCGAGTCCTAATGACAGGGGACAACTGGACGGCAATCCCTAACTTGGAGTAAGTGCAGGGATGACAGACAGACAAACAACAGGATGTGAACGGACCGAGTCAATACCAGGAAAGCTGCAAAGTACAAATGGAGCAAGCAGAGAATTGTCAGGAGAAGCCGGGGTCATAAATACCAGGAGAGCAGAGAAGTACAAGAGGAGTCCTAAGAGAGTAGTCAGGTGGGAGCCGAGGTCACAATACCAGGACGGATGCGCAGTACAGGAGGATCAGGCAAAAGGATGGTCAAGGAACAGGATCAGGTAAGTATTCTGCAGTCCAACAAATAGCCAGGAACCTAGAAATTAACAGGCAACCTGTAGCCAGCAGGCTGCCTGTATTTATAGTGGGGAGTGAGGGTCATGTGACGTGGCCAGCGTCACATGACCGACAGACCAACCAGTCGAGCACCGAGTGATCAGCTCGGCGCTCAAGGCAGACTTAGGAGCAAGGAGCCACCCAGCTAGTAAAGCCGCCCTGGGAATGAGGTCAAACACAGAACCTCATTCCAAAAGCTAAGCAACAGTTCTGCGGGCAATGGGGGACCGAGTGCACCTTCGGAACCCCGTGACAGACTATTTGTATAAGGTCTAGGTGTATAAGGACTATTTGTGTATGGTCTAGGTGTATAAGGACTATTTGTATAAGGTCTAGGTGTATAAGGACTATTTGTGTAAGGTCGAGGTGTATAAGGACTATTTGTATAAGGTCTAGGTGTATAAGGACTATTTGTATAAGGTCTAGGTGTATAAGGACTATTTGTATAAGGTCTAGGTGTATAAGGACTATTTGTGTATGGTCTAGGTGTATAAGGACTATTTGTATAAGGTCTAGGTGTATAAGGACTATTTGTGTAAGGTCGAGGTGTATAAGGACTATTTGTATAAGGTCTAGGTGTATAAGGACTATTTGTATAAGGTCTAGGTGTATAAGGACTATTTGTGTATGGTCTAGGTGTATAGGGACTATTTGTATAAGGTCTAAGTGTATAAGGACTATTTGTGTAAGGTCGAGGTGTATAAGGACTATTTGTATAAGGTCTAGGTGTATAAGGACTATTTGTATAAGGTCTAGGTGTATAAGGACTATTTATATAAGGTCTAGATGTATAAGGACTATTTGTATAAGGTCTAGGTGTATAAGGACTATTTGTATAAGGTCTAGGAGTATGAGGACTATTTGTATAAGGTCTAGGTGTATAAGGTCTAGGTGTATAAGGACTATTTGTATAAGGTCTAGGTGTATAAGGACTATTTGTATAAGTTCTAGGTGTATAAGGACTATTTGTATAAGGTCTAGGAGTATGAGGACTATTTTTATAAGGTCTAGGTGTATAAGGACTATTTGTATAAGGTCTAGGTGTATAAGGACTATTTATATAAGGTCTAGGTGTATAAGGACTATTTATATAAGGTCTAGGTGTATAAGGACTATTTGTATAAGGTCTAGGTGTATAAGGACTATTTGTTTAAGGTCTAGGTGTATAAGGACTATTTGTATAAGGTCTAGGTGTATAAGGACTATTTGTGTAAGGTCTAGGTGTATAAGGAGTATTTATATAAGGTCTAGGTGTATAAAGACTATTTGTATAAGGTCTAGGTGTATAAGGACTATTTGTATAAGGTCTAGGTGTATAAGGACTATTTGTATAAGGTCTAGGTGTATAAGGACTATTTGTATAAGTTCTAGGTGTATAAGGACTATTTGTATAAGGTCTAGGTGTATAAGGACTATTTATATAAGGTCTAAGTGTATAAGGACTATTTGTATAAGGTCTAGGTGTATAAGGACTATTTGTATAAGGTCTAGGTGTATAAGGACTATTTGTGTAAGGTCTAGGTGTATAAAGACTATTTATATAAGGTCGAGGTGTATAAGGACTATTTGTGTAAGGTCTAGGTGTATAAGGACTATTTGTATAAGTTCTAGGTGTATAAGGACTATTTGTATAATGTCCAGGTGTATAAGGACTATTTGTATAAGGTCTAAGTGTATAAGGACTATTTGTATAAGGTCTAGGTGTATAAGGACTATTTGTATAAGGTCTAGGTGTATAAGAACTATTTGTATAAGGTCTAGGTGTATAAGGACTATTTGTATAAGGTCTAGGTGTATAAGAACTATTTGTATAAGGTCTAGGTGTATAAGGACTATTTGTTTAAGGTCTAGGTGTATAAGGACTATTTGTATAAGGTCTAGGTGTATAAGGACTATTTGTGTAAGGTCTAGGTGTATAAGGACTATTTGTATAAGGTCTAGGTGTATAAAGACTCTTTATATAAGGTCGAGGTGTATAAGGTCTAGGTGTATAAGGACTATTTGTATAAGGTCTAGGTGTATAAGGACTATTTGTATAAGATCTAGGTGTATAAGGACTATTTGTATAAGTTCTAGGTGTATAAGGACTATTTGTATAAGGTCTAGGTGTATAAGGACTATTTATATAAGGTCTAAGTGTATAAGGACTATTTGTATAAGGTCTAGGTGTATAAGGACTATTTGTATAAGGTCTAGGTGTATAAGGACTATTTGTGTAAGGTCTAGGTGTATAAAGACTATTTATATAAGGTCGAGGTGTATAAGGACTATTTGTGTAAGGTCTAGGTGTATAAGGACTATTTGTATAAGTTCTAGGTGTATAAGGACTATTTGTATAATGTCCAGGTGTATAAGGACTATTTGTATAAGGTCTAAGTGTATAAGGACTATTTGTATAAGGTCTAGGTGTATAAGGGCTATTTGTATAAGGCCTAGGTGTATATGGAGTATTTGTGTAAGGTCTAGGTGTATAAGGACTATTTATATAAGGTCTAGGTGTATAAGGACTATTTGTATAAGGTCTAGGTGTATAAGGACTATTTGTATAAGTTCTAGGTGTATAAGGACTATTTGTATAATGTCCAAGTGTATAAGGACTATTTGTATAAGGTCTAAGTGTATAAGGACTATTTGTATAAGGTCTAGGTGTATAAGGGCTATTTGTATAAGGTCTAGGTGTATATGGAGTATTTGTGTAAGGTCTAGGTGTATAAGGACTATTTATATAAGGTCTAGGTGTATAAGGACTATCTGTATAAGGTCTAGGTGTATAAGGACTATTTATATAAGGTCTAGGTGTATAAGGACTATTTGTATAAGGTCTAGGTGTATAAGGACTATTTGTGTAAGGTTTAGGTGTATAAGGACTATTTGTATAAGTTCGAGGTGTATATGGAGTATTTGTATAAGGTCTAGGTGTATAAGGACTATTTGTATAAGGTCTAGGTGTATAAGGACTATTTGTGTAAGGTTTAGGTGTATAAGGACTATTTGTATAAGTTCGAGGTGTATATGGAGTATTTGTATAAGGTCTAGGTGTATAAGGACTATTTGTGTAAGGTCTAGGTGTATGAGGACTATTTATATAAGGTCTAGGTGTATAAGGACTATTTGTGTAAGGTCTAGGTGTATGAGGACTATTTATATAAGGTCTAGGTGTATAAGGGCTATTTGTGTAAGGTCTAGGTGTATAAGGACTATTTGTATAAGGTCTAGGTGTATAAGGACTATTTGTGTAAGGTATAGGTGTATGAGGACTATTTGTATAAGGTCTAGGTGTATAAGGACTATTTGTATAAGGTCTAGGTGTATAAGGACTATTTGTATAAGGTCTAGGTGTATAAGGACTATTTGTGTAAGGTCTAGGTGTATGAGGACTATTTGTATAAGGTCTAGGTGTATATGGAGTATTTGTATAAGGTCTAGGTGTATGAGGACTATGGGGGTCATTTATCAAACTGGTGTAAAGTAGAACTGGCTTAGTCGCCCCTAGCAACCAATCAGATTTCACCTTTCATTTTTAACAGCTCCTTTGGAAAATGAAAGGTGGAATCGGATTGGTTGCTATGGGAAACTAAGCCAGTTCTAATTTACACCAGTTTGATAAATGACCCCCTATTTGTATAAGGACTATTTGTGTAAGGAGTAGTAGCGGACATCTCAGATGTGTTGGACGACACTTCACAGACACAAAATGGCCGCCCATGAACCGCTCACAGCCTGTCCTGAGCTCTGGGCAGGGCCACCATGGTTGTCATCTGTCTTCCTGCTCACCGGGGGAGGTTTCTCCATGACAGGAGCAGACATCATGATGAAGTGCTTGCTGTGTACCCCAATACTTTAATTGAGCCCCCCACACACACTCAGGTGGGGTACATTCAGCTGTGCCAGTTGCTGCAAGGTATTGACACACGTGGTTGGGGTGTATAACCCCAGTACCAGTAAAGAAGGCCGCTGTGACCCCAACCAGTGATTCCGGACTTCACAGATTTTTTTTATTACTAGGATCCCCCAATCTGCGCCCCAGTGGAGTGAGGAGAATTCAGTGTCAGGGGCTGCCGGGGTTATTGGGGAAATAAACGCTCTTCCTTACAGGCTTCAAGACAAAATCATAATTTCTAGTGATGGACCCCAAAGGATGCAATGTGATTTTGGGGTACAGTACTATGCTCTTACTTACTCTGCTTCCTGGGTCTCTAACATTTTGGGGTACACATCATATAACAGGGGCAGAGCACCCTCACACAGGTTCTCAGCTTTTGGGAAGTGAGTGTGCAGTAGGCCACTCTCCATTCTTATTTGGTAGCTCCTATAATTTTTGGGGTGCAGTAGGCCACTCTCCATTCTTATTTGGTGGCTCCTATCATTTTGGGGTGCAGTAGGCCTCTCTCCATTCTTATTTGGTGGCCCCTGTCATTTTTGGGGTGCAGTAGACAACTCTACTTTCTTATTTGGTGGCTCCTATAATTTTTGGGGTGCAGTAGACAACTCTACGTTCTTACTTGTTGGCTCCTGTCATTTTGGGGTGCAGTGGGCCACTCTCCATTCTTATTTGATGGCTCCTGTCATTTTTGGGGTGCAGTAAGCCACTCTCCATTCTAATTTGGTGGCTCCTATCATTTTGGGGTGCAGTAGGCCACTCTCCATTCTTATTTGGTGGTCCCTGTCATTTTTGAGGTGCAGTAGGCCACTATCCATTCTTTTTTGGTGGCTCCTATCATTTTGGGGTGCAGTAGGCCACTCTCCATTCTTATTTGATGGCCCCTGTCATTTTTGGGGTGCAGTAGACAACTCTACATTCTAAATTGTTGGCTTCTGTCATTTTTGGGGTGCAGTGGCCACTCTCAATTCTTATTTGGTGGTTCCTGTCATTTTTGGGGTGCAGTAGGCCACTCTCCATTCTTATTTGGTGGCTCCTATAATTTTTGGGGTGCAGTAGACAACTCTACGTTCTTACTTGTTGGCTCCTGTCATTTTGGGGTGCAGTGGGCCACTCTCCATTCTTATTTGATGGCTCCTGTCATTTTTGGGGTGCAGTAAGCCACTCTCCATTCTAATTTGGTGGCTCCTATCATTTTGGGGTGCAGTAGGCCACTCTCCATTCCTTTTTGGTGGTCCCTGTCATTTTTGAGGTGCAGTAGGCCACTATCCATTCTTTTTTGGTGGCTCCTATCATTTTGGGGTGCAGTAGGCCACTCTCTATTCTTATTTGATGGCCCCTGTCATTTTTGGGGTGCAGTAGACAACTCTACATTCTAAATTGTTGGCTTCTGTCATTTTTGGGGTGCAGTGGCCACTCTCAATTCTTATTTGGTGGTTCCTGTCATTTTTGGGGTGCAGTAGGCGACTCTCCATTCTTATTTGGTGGCTCCTATAATTTTTGGGTTGCAGTAGGCCACTCTCCATTCTTATTTGGTGGCCCCTGTCATTTTTGGGGTGCAGTAGGCCACTCTCCATTCTTATTTGGTGGCTCCTATCATTTTGGGGGGGGGCAGCGGGCCACTCTCCATTCTTACTTGTTGGCTCCTGTTATTTTTTGGGGGGGGGGCAGCAGGCCACTCTCCGTTCTTACTTGTTGGCTCCTGTCATTTTGGGGGGCAGCGGGCCACTCTCCGTTCTTACTTGTTGGCTTTTGTCTGTCACGGTCCCTCAGATAACTGATGTCAGGAAATCAAGGAGATTGGCTGAGCATGGAGGAATGTGACTGCCTCCTTGATTTCTCTTGATTCAGTGTTGATAGGGTTAATGACCACTTCCCTTTCCTCAGCTGTTGCTCAGTGGTCATCACTTCTACCCTTTATAGTCTCACCCCACCCTTCTGACTATGTGGTTGATAGCTACATTTGGGTTTGGCTGAGCTGGGGTGAGATCCTCTCTTGTTCCGGTTCTTCCATCTCTTCAGAAGTTAAGTGTCGCATTTGTTTGTTTTTGTTATATTCCCTGTTGTTTTATCTGGGCCTGAGACAGAGACTTCCATTCATCCATCTGGGGAGGAATGGGTTGTCCCTGGTCCTATACTTATTCCAGGGCCTTATAGGGATATCAGGGCCTAGGTATCCTGCTTATGAATATTCCTACCTTCAAGGTCTATTCATATTGGTAGGTGGTCAGGGCCCGGATTAGGGTTGTCCAGGAGGTGACCTGTTCCTTCCCTAGTTTCCAGGCCCAGTTACTGTTCCCCTTCCCTCAGGTGTTTAGTGCGGAGTTTCCTTCCCCCACACTGATCGTGACATTATCAACCGCCACAAAAACCTCAATTATTTTGTTCAGGTCAGTGCAGCTATGGTTCCTAAGTCTGCACTGGTCGAACAGCTGCGGGGACTGTCTTTGGAGGTAGCTGACCTCGGCGCGACACTCTTATGGATTCAGAGACCACAGGCGGCTGGTTCCAATGGTGGGTACACCAGGCCTGCCCTGAACCTAAGGTTGCCCTCCCGGACAGATTTTCTGGGGGTAGTGACAATTTCATTCGGTTCAGGGAATCGTGTAAGGTGTACTTTAAGCTGCGTCCATACTCTTCTGGGGATGAGAGTCAGCGTGTGGGTATGATCATTTCTTTGCTTAAGGATGATGCACAGTCTTGGGCTTTTTCTCTGCCGACCGGATCACCGTCCCTCCAGTCGGTAGATACATTTTTTAGAGCCTTGGGTCTTATTTATGATGACCCGGATTGGATCTCTCAGGCTGAGACCAAGTTACGTGGTTTACAACAGGGAGAGCGCTCTGCGGAGATCTATTGCTCTGAATTTAGGAGATGGGCTACGGATACGGAGTGGAATGATCCAGTTCTGTCAGGGTCTATCTGAGAGGCTGCAGGACGCGTTGGCCTTTCATGAAAAGCCTGAGTCATTGGAAGCAGCCATGTCCCTTGCTGTACGTCTGGATAGACGCCTCAGGGGGAGATCTAAGGGTCCTCATCCTAAGGACATACTGTCAAATAAGGTGGCGGCTTCCTTTGACACTTATGGTAAAGAGACACCTGTGGTTACACCTTTTGAGGAGACTATGCAGTTGGGGGGAGCTACTCCTGGGACTGCTGGTAAGAGCTCTGGTCATATGAAGGGAGTCTGTTTTTGTTGTGGAAACAAAAGGGACATTTCGTGAATATTTGTCCGTACATTCAGCGTCAAGGTGTAAACAAAAAAGAACGCTTAACCCTTTGAGGACCATAAGATTACCATCATCAATATAAAAATAATTATATTTTTTTCCCTTTAGGAATGTATTTGAACAATAAATAAAGCTAGATCCATTTGTTCATAAGAACTAATATTTTGACTCAAACAAAAAAAAAAAAAAAGTATTTGAAGTTCTTAATCAGATGATGCAGGCAATTAAAAACATGGGACAAATACATCCCTTGGTTAGTCCTCAAAGAGTTAATCCCCAAATTACTATTGGTGGTGTGGGTGGGGAGCAAGAAAACTTACTTTTGTCATTTACTGGTAGTACCCAATTTCTCCTGTCTGCTGAGGTGGCGCTAAAGTCCAAAACTGTGGAAATCGAGGTATTTATCGACAGTGGGGCCGGGATTAACCTGATTGATGGACAGTTCATTCGTATTCATGGGTTGACTACTAATGCACTAGAGAATAGTATTTCTGTCTTTGCAATTGATTCTGAACCTCTTACCCAAAAATGCCTGTCACAGGTGGTAAATGACATCCATTTAAGAGTGGGTGATTTCCATCAGGAATCTGTCTCCTGTTCTGTGTTGGAGGCTCTGCCTGCTCCGATGGTGTTGGGCTTACCATGGTTAAGCAGACATAACCCTACCATCGACTGGCAAGCGAGACAGATTCTCGATTGGAGTTATTTTTCCATGGACAACTGTCTTAATGCATCTTTCTCTGTGGTCACCACTAAAACTGTGCCCTCGTTCATTTCCGAATTGTCTGATGTGTTTTCTGAGAATGGTAACCAGGAGTTACCCCCGCATCGGGAATGTGATTGTCCCGTCAATCTTATTCCTGGAGCTAAACTGCCCAAATCTCGGTTGTATAATCTTTAGGAGCCCAAAAGAAAGACCATGCAAGAGTATATCACCAAGAGCTTGGCGAGGGGTCATATCAGACCATCCAAATCCCCAGTGGCTGCTGGGTTGTTCTTTGTAAAAAAAAAAAAAAAAAAAGATGGTACCCTTAGACCATGTCTAGACTTCTGTGACTTCAACCGTATTTCGGTCCGTGATCCTTACCCCCTTCCTTTGATTTTGGATTTGTTTAGTCACATTGTCGGTGCCAAGGTGTTCTCTAAATTGGATCTGAAGGGGGCATATAATCTGATAAGGATCAGGGAGGGGGAGGAGTGGAAGACCGCATTTAATACCCCTAGGAGTAGAGATGGCCTTGCGGTTCGCCCGGCGGTCGTTTCACTGCAAACTTTGCTCATTCGCGGTTTGCCGAACGGGTGAACATATGGCAATGTCCACCAGCGCCATATTCTTTTACATTGTGAAGAACTTTGACCCATGACACATCCATCAGGTGGTACAGGACAGCCAATTGAGACGTTTCAGCACATGGACACACCCCCTACCTTATAAATAGACCCGATCTGGCCGCCATTTTACATTCAGTCTTTTGTCAGTGTAGGGAGAGGTTGCTGTGTGGAGCAGGGACAGGCTGTTAGGGAAACCAAACGCTGGCTAATAGGGCCACAAAAGTCCTTTAAAGGACTGGTATAGGTGTGCTATCGGTAGGTGTGACTTTCTGAGGGGTGTGATATACTTATAATATACTTTCTAACATAGAAAGTATTAGAGTTGTTGCGATACCAAATTTTTGATTCGGTTTCGATACCATGAAAAAGTATTGCGATACTCGATACCATTCGATACCACGCGAAAAAAATAAACAAAAAAAGCCACGTGCATTCCTCATTTTTAAAAATGGCGAATCGCACAGTTTTTATTTTATTTTTTCTGTTCCGGCATTCGCCACCTAGATTTTTTTTTTATATTTTAATAGTTTGGACTTTTCTGACGTGGCGATGTAATATGTTTATTTATATATTTTATATGTGAAATTGGGAAAAGGGGGGTGATTTATACTTCATATTTTAGTGTTTTTTTTTTTTTTCACTTTTTATTTAATAACTATTTCCCCCCTTAGGGGCTAGAACCTGGGATCTTTCATCCCTTTTCCTATTCACCCTGATAGATCTCTATCAGGGTGAATAGGACTCCACACTGTCCCTGCTGCTCTGTGCTTTGTGCACACAGCATCAGGGATGTTACCATGGCAACCAGGGCTTCTGTAGCGTCCTGGCTGCCATGGTAACCGATCGGAGCCCCAGGCTTACACAGCTGGGGCTCCGATCAGAAGCTGCCACTGCACCACCAATGAGGGGGAGTGGAGAGGTCCCTGTGGCCACTGCCACCAATGATTTTAATACTGGAGGGTTGAGAGGGACCGGCGCACTGTGCCACCAATGATTTTAATGGGATGGGGGGATTGAGGGGGGGGGGCACACTGCACCACCAATGATTTTACCCCTTTATACAGGAGGCGGGTACTAGCAGATCAGTGGCAGTTAACTGCCGCTGATCGCAGCTCCCTGTCAGGGGCAGGGTGCCGGCAATGCGATTCTGCTGCCGGCACCCGCCTCCTGTATGTGTTAAAGACTGACTACTGTATATGAGTCCAGACTTTCACTATTAGGCCACACAGAGCGGCGTCCAGCGATGTCTCAGCACTCACCATTTAGTCCTGGGCGCCGCTCCGTTCGCCCGCAGTGCCCCATTACTGTCTCCTCTCCTGCTCCACATGCTGCTGATTACTATCGGAGCGATGGGAGGAGACATCAGCTTCACTAGTGGGCGTTCCTTCTCCCTGGCTGTAGCGCTGTCCAATCGCAGCGCAGGGAAAAGGAACGCCCACTAGTGAAGCTGATGTCTCCTCCCATCGCTCCGATAGTAATCCTATCATTGGTGGGGCAGTGCGCCCGCCCCTCCTCCGCCCCTCTCTTCTCATTGCCGCCCCTCCTCCACCCCCTCTCTTCTCATTGCCGCCCCTCTCTTCTCATTGGTGGCAGCGGCAGCAGCACAGGGGGAGGGAGGACTGCTTCCTTCTCCCCGTGCTGCTGAGAGAGAACATGAGCGCGCCGATAGCAGCGCGCTCATGTTCAGAGATACTAGACTGCGCAGAAGCGCAGCCCAGTATCGAAAAAACGGAAATCCCGGTATCGTATCGATACCGGGACAAAAGTATCGATTGGGTATCGAAATTTCGATACCCGCAACAACCCTAGAAAGTATATTATAGTGCATTTGTATTGTGCAGCAGTTGTGTGCGGTTCTGCTGCGATACCGCAGCTATATAGAGGGACAAACGCTATTGGAACAAATAATTTCTACTGGTGTGATACACCTGTTGCCCCCCCCAAAAAAAAACTGATTGAAGCAGGAGTGCGATATACTATTATACTTTCTACTAGCTGATGACCCGGCTCGGGTATTTTATTTATTGCAATTTTATATTAAATAACAGTGACTTTCACAATGCCACCCCTTTAACAGCGACTTTCACAATGGCCGCCCCTTTAACAATAACTTTCACAATGGCCGCCCCTTTAATGGTGACCGCCCCTTTAACAGTGACTTTCACAGTGGCCGCCCCTTTAACAGTGACCGCTGTGGGGATTTGTTCCGGTAGACAAGCTTGTGGACGCAGTATAGCGGCAACGACAATGTCTTTAACTTAAACAGTGCAGTGTTTTAATCACACAACAGTCACCTTGAGTCTGGTGTTTGTTCACACCAGGCAGCAACACATAAGTCCTTGGGTGAAACAGAAGTCCACGTGCTTTCATCCAAACAAGATAGCAGGCCTTGATCTCGGCCCAAACTCTCAGGCCCCAACACAGAGACTCCACAGTTCCACAGTCAGATGGAGGATAATCCACATAGCTGAGACTGCTGGCGGGGTTTTATATCCCTAACCAAAACCCGGCTTGGAACATGGGAAACAGCCCCCGACCCTGCACTTTGGCTGCTCCCAGTAAGAGCCGGCCCGCATCGGCTATACAGCCAAACTAAATAACAAGTAGTGTCTGTCAGGACTAGCTGCCGCTGACACTTAAAATTGCAGTTTCTTACCTCACTGAGGCCAGGAACCTCGGTGACACATATCTTCTGTCAATGATGGCCCCTTGCGCTTTCCTACACCGCCTAATAGTGACTTTCACTGTGGCCGTCCCTTTAACAGTGACAGCCCCTTTAACCCCTTAAGGACCTAGGACGTACCGGTACGCCCTATTTCCCGAGTCCTTAAGGACCTAGGACGTACCGGTACGCCCTATTTCCCGAGTCCTTAAGGACCGAGGACGTACCGGTACGTCCTGACTTAAAATCGGAACTCCGGCGCCGCAGGGGTTAATCGGAACGGGATTTCGGCTGAAATCATTCAGCCGGCATCCCGTAACAATGCAGGGGGGGGTCATTTGACCCCCCCGTATCGGCGATCGCAGAAAACCGCAGGTCAATTCAGACCTGCGGTTTTCTGCGTTTCCGGTCCATTCGGGTGTCCTGTGACCCGATGAACCGGAAAAAGACTGCGATCGGTGGCGTAATTATACACCACCTATCGCAGTCCGAGGATTTGGAGAGGCGGTGCTGGCCCTGGTGCTGAATGCCGCTGTCCAGGGTGCTGATTGGTGCAGGGGAGAGAGGCGCGAGATTCAAACTTCCTGCGCTCCTCTCTCCCCTCCTCTTCCTGTCCAGCACCCTGACCGTGCAGCACCGTCCAGAACGAGCTCCTGTGTCCCCCTAATCGGCATCCATCACCCTCCTGCACCCATCGCCACCCAGGTAGGTTAGGGTCAGTGAGGGAGAGGCACCGTTAGGCAGGGAAAGAAGGGAAAAGTAAGTTAGAAAAAAAAAAAAAAAAGTACTTTTATTCCAAACTTCCAAACTTCCATCTAACCCAAACCCAGACCCCTCCTGCCACTTCCCCCCCCACCCACCCCCCACCAGCCCCCCCCCCCCCCCCCACCTGCCTCCCCCCCCCACCTACCCCCCACCAGCACCCCCCCCCCCCCACTCACCACCACTTTTTTTTTTCTGCGTGCGCTGACTGGCCGGCACTTTTTAGCGTCCGTCCACTGTTAGCGCATCGCCCGCCCCACCACCCCACCGACCGCTGATCAGCGTTGTACCGCTGATCAGCAAGTTTTAACTTTTTTTTTTTCTAACACTTGCCCATTTTTTTGCCTGGACTTTTTAGTACGCGAACACCCGTTGCCCCCACACACACGCACATATAATAAAGTTTGCCACACACGCACACCTACACGCACACACACCCATGGCCCACCGGATGTTCTCGGCCGAGGAGGCATACGCCCAGATTGCCTCCGACTCTGAGAGCCCCAGTGAGGATGAGGATGACCCCACATTCCTTTTGTCATCCGCATCCTCCTCATCATCATCTGATGACGATGAGCCACCAAGGCGGCGGAGACGCCGCCAGGCGGAGCCAGGGGCCCACATGCTAGGGATCCTGTGGCCCACCCTAGTACGAGCCGCCCTGGGGTTCGTACTGGTTTCCCGGCCCACCAAATAAGTCCACCGGAGCCCCCTGCCGATGAACTTAGCTGGTGTCCCCCAGTGGACTTTGAGCCTGAGATTCCGGATTTTGCTGGCAATCCTGGAATCCAGATTCCCACAGTGGGGTTTACTGAAATAGACTATTTTAGTTTTTTTTTCAGTAACTCACTGGTGAATTTGATGGTGGAGCAGACGAATCTGTACGCCCAACAGTTCGTCGCTCAAAACCCAGGCTCAGTTTTGGCTAGACCCGGTGGCTGGACGCCGGTCAGTGCAGCCGAAATGAGGACATTTTGGGGCCTCGTGCTGCATATGGGTCTAGTCCAAAAACCCAGTGTCAGGCAATACTGGAGTGGGGACGTCCTCTACCAGACCCCACTGTACAGTATGGTCATGATACGTCACCGGTTTGAGGCCATCCGGAAATGTCTGCATTATTCCGATAATGCAGCATGTCCCCCCCGAAGTGATCCTGCCTATGACCGGCTGTATAAGATACGGCCGGTCATCGATCACTTTGGGGCCACATTTCAGCAGGCCTACGTACCTGGAAGGGAGGTCGCGGTTGATGAGTCTCTCGTTGCGTTCAAGGGGAGACTCAGTTTCCGCCAATACATTCCCACAAAGCGGGCGAGGTATGGCGTGAAGCTATACAAAATTTGTGAGAGTGCCTCAGGGTACACTTACAAATTTCGTGTGTACGAGGGGCGAGATTCCCGTATTGAACCCCCAGAATGTCCCCCCACTCTGGGTGTTAGCGGGAAACTCGTGTGGGACCTTATGTACCCACTGCTGGATAATGGTTACCACTTGTACGTGGATAACTTTTATACCAGCATTCCCTTGTTCAGGTCCCTTGCCGCCAGATCCACGTTCGCTTGTGGGACCGTGCGGAAAAATCAACGCGGCCTCCCTGCCCACCCCCTCCAGGTACCTATCCCCAGGGGTGAGACCCGTGCCCTTACCAGTGGAAACCTGTTGCTGGTCAGGTATAAGGACAAGAGGGATGTCCTTATGCTGTCCACAATCCACGGTAACGGCACCACCCCAGTCCCTGTGCGAGGTACCGCGGCAACGGTCCTCAAGCCCGATTGTATCGTCGACTACAATCGGTATATGGGAGGAGTTGATCTCTCTGATCAAGTCCTCACGCCATATAACGCCATGCGCAAAACCCGGGCATGGTACAAAAAAGTTGCGGTCTACTTGGTACAGGTTGCCATGTACAACTCTTTTGTACTATCCCGAAGCGCTGGCAGCACAGGGACATTCCTCCAGTTCTATGAGGCAGTCCTCAAAGACCTGATCTTTTCGGACCGGGAAAGAGCAGGCCGGAGTACCTCGGGAATTGGAGGCGCCCGGATCGTCCCTGGCCAACACTTTCCAGGTGTGGTCCCCCATACTGGAAAGAAGGGACGAACCCAAAAAAAGTGCAGAGTGTGTCACAAGAGGGGGATACGGAAGGACACCACTACTCAATGTGACACTTGCCCCGATCATCCGGGCCTCTGCATTATCAATTGCTTCAGGGAGTATCACACTTCCATGGAGTACTAAATTTTTATAATCCTCAACAGTCCACTAGAGAACATAAAACACTATGGCTCTCAGACTTTGGAGACACGGAAACAATTTTTCTTTCCCCAAAAAATATTAGTTTTAGAGCAGGCATCCTCAAACTGCGGCCCTCCAGATGTTGTAAAACTATAACTCCCAGCATGCCCAGACAACCTACAGCCATCAGCAGGGCATGGTGGGAATTGTAGTTTTACAATATCTGGAGGGCCGCAGTTTTAGGATGCCTGCTTAGTGTCTCCAAAGTCTGAGAGCCATACATATTGGGCATCGTCGCGTGCGTAAAAGTCGTCGCTATAAAAATAACTTTTGACCAAACGCCTCGGATGAACGGTGTTAAAAATATAAAATAAAAACTGTGCCAAAACACCAATTTTTGGGCAAAATTTCAATTTGAATCCATTTTGCCGGTAATAAAGCAAGGGTTAACAGCCAAACAAAACTAAATATTTATTGCCCCGATTCTGTAGTTTGCAGAAACACCCCATATGTGGTCGTAAATGGCTATATAGCCGCACGGCAGGGCATAGAACGAAGGGAACTCCATATGGTTTCTGGAAGGCAGATTTTGATGGACAGTTTTTTTTTTGACACCATGTCCCATTAGAAGCCCCCCTGATGTAGCCTAGACTAGAAACTCCAAAAAAGTGACCCCATCTAAGAAACTACACCCCTCAAGGTATTCAAAAGTTACTTTACAAACTATGTTAACCCTTTAGGTGTTCCACAAAACCAAATAGTGAATGTAGAAACAATTTTAGAATTACATTTTTTTGTTACATTGCCTCAAAAAAGACTAATATAGAGCAACCAAAAATCAAATTTACCCCAAAAATAGTCCCAAAACAACAACCACCTTATCCCGTAGTTTCCTAGATGGGGTCACTTTTATGGAGTTTCTACTCTAGGGGTGCATCAGGGGGCTTGAAAGGGTACATGGTGTCAATAAACCAGTCCAGCAAAATCTGCCTTCCAAAAATGACGTTCCCCTTCTTCTATGTCCTGCCGTTTAGCCAAATAGTAGTTTACGACCACATATGGGGTGTTTTTGCAAACTACAGAATCAGGGCAACCCATTTTGAGTGTTGTTTGGCAGTTAACCCTTGTTTTACTCCTGGAAAAAATTGATTATATTGGAAAATTTTCCAAAAAATAGAAATTTCAAAATTGTTTCTCCATCTGCCATTAACTCTTGTGGAACACCTAAAGGGTTAACAAAGTTTGTAAACCCAGTTTTGAATACCTTGAGGGGTGTACTTTCTTAGATGGAGTCACTTTTTTGAAATTTCTATTCTAGGGGTGCAACAGGGGGCTTCAAATGGGACATGGTATAAACAAAACCAGTCCTGCCAAATCTGCCTTCCAAAACCCATATGGTGTTCCCCTCCTTCTATGTGCTACCGTTCGGCCAAACAGTAGTTTACGACCACATATGGGGTGTTTTTGCAAACTACAGAATCAGGGCAACCCATTTTGAGTGTTGTTTGGCAGTTAACCCTTGTTTTACTCCTGGAAAAAATTGATTATATTGGAAAATTTTCCAAAAAATAGAAATTTCAAAATTGTTTCTCCATCTGCCATTAACTCTTGTGGAACACCTAAAGGGTTAACAAAGTTTGTAAACCCAGTTTTGAATACCTTGAGGGGTGTACTTTCTTAGATGGAGTCACTTTTTTGAAATTTCTATTCTAGGGGTGCAACAGGGGGCTTCAAATGGGACATGGTATAAACAAAACCAGTCCTACCAAATCTGCCTTCCAAAACCCATATGGTGTTCCCCTCCTTCTATGTGCTACCGTTCGGCCAAACAGTAGTTTACGACCACATATGGGGTGTTTTTGCAAACTACAGAATCAGGGCAACCCATTTTGAGTGTTGTTTGGCAGTTAACCCTTGTTTTACTCCTGGAAAAAATTGATTATATTGGAAAATTTTCCAAAAAATAGAAATTTCAAAATTGTTTCTCCATCTGCCATTAACTCTTGTGGAACACCTAAAGGGTTAACAAAGTTTGTAAACCCAGTTTTGAATACCTTGAGGGGTGTACTTTCTTAGATGGAGTCACTTTTTTGAAATTTCTATTCTAGGGGTGCAACAGGGGGCTTCAAATGGGACATGGTATAAACAAAACCAGTCCTGCCAAATCTGCCTTCCAAAACCCATATGGTGTTCCCCTCCTTCTATGTGCTACCGTTCGGCCAAACAGTAGTTTACGACCACATATGGGGTGTTTTTGCAAACTACAGAATCAGGGCAACCCATTTTGAGTGTTGTTTGGCAGTTAACCCTTGTTTTACTCCTGGAAAAAATTGATTATATTGGAAAATTTTCCAAAAAATAGAAATTTCAAAATTGTTTCTCCATCTGCCATTAACTCTTGTGGAACACCTAAAGGGTTAACAAAGTTTGTAAACCCAGTTTTGAATACCTTGAGGGGTGTACTTTCTTAGATGGAGTCACTTTTTTGAAATTTCTATTCTAGGGGTGCAACAGGGGGCTTCAAATGGGACATGGTATAAACAAAACCAGTCCTACCAAATCTGCCTTCCAAAACCCATATGGTGTTCCCCTCCTTCTATGTGCTACCGTTCGGCCAAACAGTAGTTTACGACCACATATGGGGTGTTTTTGCAAACTACAGAATCAGGGCAACCCATTTTGAGTGTTGTTTGGCAGTTAACCCTTGTTTTACTCCTGGAAAAAATTGATTATATTGGAAAATTTTCCAAAAAATAGAAATTTCAAAATTGTTTCTCCATCTGCCATTAACTCTTGTGGAACACCTAAAGGGTTAACAAAGTTTGTAAACCCAGTTTTGAATACCTTGAGGGGTGTACTTTCTTAGATGGAGTCACTTTTTTGAAATTTCTATTCTAGGGGTGCAACAGGGGGCTTCAAATGGGACATGGTATAAACAAAACCAGTCCTGCCAAATCTGCCTTCCAAAACCCATATGGTGTTCCCCTCCTTCTATGTGCTACCGTTCGGCCAAACAGTAGTTTACGACCACATATGGGGTGTTTTTGCAAACTACAGAATCAGGGCAACCCATTTTGAGTGTTGTTTGGCAGTTAACCCTTGTTTTACTCCTGGAAAAAATTGATTATATTGGAAAATTTTCCAAAAAATATAAATTTCAAAATTGTTTCTCCATCTGCCATTAACTCTTGTGGAACACCTAAAGGTTAACAAAGTTTGAAAAAACAGTTTTGAATACCTTGAGGGGTGTAGTTTCTAGAATGGGGTCATTTTTGGGAGGTTTCTATTATCTAAGCCTCACAATATGACTTCAAACCTGAACTGGTCCATAAAAAGTGGGATTTTGAAGATTTCTGAAAATTTCAAAATTTGCTTCTAAACTTCTAAGCCTTGTAACATCCCCAAAAAATAAAATATCATTCCCAAAACAATTCAAGCATGAAGTAGACATATGGGGAATGTAAAGTCATCACAATTTTTGGGGGTATTACTATGTATTACAGAGGTAGAGAAACTGAAAATTTGAAATTTGCTAATTTTTCAAAATTTACGGTAAAAATTTTATTTTTTTATGCAAAAAAAATAACTTTTTTGACCCAATTTTAGCAGTGTCATGAAGTACAATATGTGACGAAAAAACAATCTCAGAACGGCCTGGGTAAGTCAAAGCGTTTTAAAGTTATGAGCACTTAAAGTGACACTGGTCAGATTTGCAAAAAATGGCCTGGTCCTTAAGGTGAAAATGAGCCTGGTCCTTAAGGTGAAAATGAGCCCGGTCCTTAAGGGGTTAACAGTGACTTTCACAGTGGCCGCCCATTTAACGGTGGCCGCCCCTTTAACAGTGACTTTCACAGTGGCCACCCCTTTAATGGTGACTGCCCCTTTAACAGGGACATCGGTGACCTCCCCTTAACAGTGACTTTCACATTGGCTGCCCCTTTAACGGTGACTTTCACAGTGGCCGCCACTTTAATGGTGACTTTCACAGTGGCCGCCCCTGTAACGGTGACCGCCCCTTTAATAGTGACTTTCACAATGGCCGCCCCTTTAACAGGGACCATCTAACAGTGACTTTTACGGTGGCCATCCCTTTAACAGTAACCACCCCTTTTTTGGAGAGAATAATGCAGACGGATCCGTTCTACCAGTGTTTGCATTTATAGGTGCGGATCCGTCTGTGCAGATACCAGACAGATCCGCACCTAACGCAGGTGTGAAAATTGCCTAAGACGTCTGATTTGTGACTGCCCGAGGCGATGGAACTCCACTTTGTATATGCTTGGAAGGCTGCTCCAGCAGAAACGTGCAGTTAACGACTACCTGTACGAACTCTGCGGCAGGACAGGTTTTGGGGAACTTGTTTTCTTTTCACCGCGCCAGTGGCTACTCATGCACGACGCATGCAGACTTCTGCGGCCATTTGATGAGATCACCAAACTAGTCAGTCACAGTGTAATGACCGTGTAATCTACCTCCAGCCACATACTTACTTGTTCTTTTCTGTCCGCTGAATGCATCATTTTTGAGGCCTGTAGTACACTGGCCTACTAGAAAATTGATATCCAATGACCGTGTAATCTACCTCCAGCCACATGCTTACTTGTTCTTTTCTGTCCGCTGAATGCATAATTTTTGGGGCCTGTAGTACTAGTACACTGGCCTACTGGAAAATTGATATCCAATGACCGTGTAATCTACCTCCAGCCACATGCTTGTTCTTTTCTGTCCGCTGAATGCATAATTTTTGGGGCCTGTAGTCCACTGGCCTACTGTAAAATTGATATCCATTGACCGTGTAATCTACCTCCAGTCACATACTTACTTGTTATTTTTTGTCCGCTGAATGCATAATTTTTGGGGCCTCTAGTCCACTGGCCTGCTGTAAAATGGATTTCCGATGACCGTGTAATCTACCTCCAACCACATGCTTGTTATTTTTTGTCCGCTGAATGCATAATTTTTGGGGCCTGTAGTCCACTGGCCTGCTGGAAAATTGATATCCATTGACCGTGTAATCTACCTCCAGCCACATGCTTGTTCTTTTCTGTCCGCTGAATGCATAATTTTTGGGGCCTGTTGTCCACTGGCCTACTGTAAAATTGATATCCAATGACCGTGTAATCTACCTCCAGCCACATTCTTACTTGTTCTTTTATGTACGCTGAATGCATAATTTTTGGGGCCTGTAGTACTAATACATTGGCCTGCTGGAAAATTGATATCCATTGACCGTGTAATCTACCTCCAGCCATATATATGTTCTTTCCTGTCTGCTGAATGCAACATTTTTGGGGCCTGTAGTCCATTGGCATGCTGTAATATTGATATCCAATGACTGGGTAACCTACCTTCAGTCACATACTTACTTGTTATTTTTTGTCCGCTGAATGCATAATTTTTGGGGCCTGTTGTCCACTGGCCTGCTGTAAAATTGATATCCAATGACCGTGTAATCTACCTCCAGCCACATACTTGTTATTTTTTGTCCGCTGAATGCCAAATTTTTGGGGCCTGTAGTCGACTGGCCTGCTGTAAAATTCATATCTAATGACTGTGTAATCTAACTCCAGTCACATACTTTCTTGTTATTTTCTGTCCGCCTAATGCATAATTTTTGGGGCCTGTAGTCCACAGGCCAACTGTAAAATTGATAACTAATGACCGTGTAATCTACCTCCAATCACATACTTACTTGTTGTTTTTTGTCCGCTGAATGCATAATTTTTGGGGCCTGTAGTCCACTGGCCTACTGTAAAATTGATATCCAATGACCGTGTAATCTACCTCTAGTCACATACTTACTTGTTATTTTTTGGCCTGTATTCCACTGGCCTGCTGTAAAATTGATATCCAATGACCGTGTAATCTACCTCCAGCCACATGCTTGTTCTTTTCTGTCCGCTGAATGCATAATTTTTGGGGCTTGTAGTCCACTGTCCTGCTGTAAAATTGATATTCAATGACTGTGTAATCTACCTCCAGCCGAATACTTACTTGTTCGTTTTTGTCCGCTGAAAGCTAAATTTTTGGGGCCTATATTCCGCTGGCCTGCTGTAAAATTGATATCCAATGACCGTGTAATCTACCTTTAGCCACATACTTACTTGTTCTTTTATGTACGCTGAATGCATAATTTTTGGGGCCTACAGTACTAGTACACTGGCCTGCTGGAAAATTGATATCTAATGACCATGTACTCTACCTCCAGCCACATACTTACTTGTTCTTTTCTGTAGGCTGAATACATGATTTTTGGGACTTGTATTCCACTGGCCTGCTGGAAAATTTATATCCAATGACCATGTAATCTACCTCCAGCCACATAATTTCTTGTTCTTTTCTGGACGCTGAATGTATAATGTTTGAGACTTGTAGTCCATTGGCCTGCTGGAAAATTGATTTCCAATGACCGTGTAATCTACCTCCAGCCACATACTTACTTGTTCTTTTCTTTCTTTTTTTAGAATTGTCCTTTTATTGAAGGAAGTATAAGTATATAAGAAACATACATATTTACTTGTTCTTTTCTGTAAGCTGAATGCATAATTTTTGGGGCTTGTATTCCACTGGCCTGCTGTAAAACTGATATCCAATGACCATATAATCTACCTCCAGCCACATTCTTACTTGTTCTTTCCTGTACGCTGAATGCATAATTTTTGGGGCGTGTAGTACTAGTATACTGGCCTGCTGGAAAATTGATGTCCAATGACCGTGTAATCTACCTCCAGCCACATACTTACTTGTTCTTTCCTGTACGCTAAATGCATAATTTTTGGAGCCTGTATTCCACTGGCCTGCTGGAAAATTGATAACTAATGACCGTGTAATCTACCTCCAGTCACATACTTACTTGTTATTTTTTATCCGCTGAATGCATAATTTTTGGGGCCTGTAGTCCACTGGCCTGCTGTAAAATTGATATCTAATGACTGTGTAATCTAACTCCAGTCACATACTTTCTTGTTATTTTCTGTCCGCCTAATGCATAATTTTTGGGGCCTGTAGTCCACTGGCCTGCTGTAAAATTGATAACTAATGACCGTGTAATCTACCTCCAATCACATACTTACTTGTTGTTTTTTGTCTGCTGAATGCATAATTTTTGGGGCCTGTAGTCCACTGGCCTACTGTAAAATTGATATCCAATGACCGTGTAATCTACCTCTAGTCACATACTTACTTGTTATTTTTTGGCCTGTATTCCACTGGCCTGCTGTAAAATTGATATCCAATGACCGTGTAATCTACCTCCAGCCACATGCTTGTTCTTTTCTGTCCGCTGAATGCATAATTTTTGGGGCTTGTAGTCCACTGTCCTGCTGTAAAATTGATATTCAATGACTGTGTAATCTACCTCCAGCCGAATACTTACTTGTTCGTTTTTGTCCGCTGAAAGCTAAATTTTTGGGGCCTATATTCCGCTGGCCTGCTGTAAAATTGATATCCAATGACCGTGTAATCTACCTTTAGCCACATACTTACTTGTTCTTTTATGTACGCTGAATGCATAATTTTTGGGGCCTACAGTACTAGTACACTGGCCTGCTGGAAAATTGATATCTAATGACCGTGTACTCTACCTCTAGCCACATACTTACTTGTTCTTTTCTGTAGGCTGAATACATGATTTTTGGGACTTGTATTCCACTGGCCTGCTGTAAAATTGATATCCAATGACCGTGTAATCTACCTCCAGCCACATTCTTACTTGTTATTTTCTGTCCGCTAAATGCATAATTTTTGGGGCCTGTAGTCCACTGGCCTGCTGTAAAATTGATATCTAATGACTGTGTAATCTAACTCCAGTCACATACTTTCTTGTTATTTTCTGTCCGCCTAATGCATAATTTTTGGGGCCTGTAGTCCACTGGCCTGCTGTAAAATTGATAACTAATGACCGTGTAATCTACCTCCAATCACATACTTACTTGTTGTTTTTTGTCCGCTGAATGCATAATTTTTGGGGCCTGTAGTCCACTGGCCTACTGTAAAATTGATATCCAATGATCGTGTAATCTACCTCCAATCACATACTTACTTGTTATTTTTTAACCTGTTTTCCACTGGCTTGCTGTAAAATTGATATCCAATGACCGTGTAATCTACCTTCAGTCACATACTTACTTGTTATTTTTTGTCCGCTAAATACATAATTTTTGGGGCCTGTAGTCCACTGGCCTGCTGTAAAATTGATTTCCAATGACCGTGTAATCTACCTCCAACCACATGCTTGTTCTTTTCTGTCCGCTGAATGCATAATTTTTGGGGCCTGTAGTCCACTGGCCTACTGTAAAATTGATATCCAATGACCGTGTAATCTACCTCCAGTCACATACTTACTTGTTATTTTTTGTCCGCTGAATGCATAATTTTTGGGGCGTGTAGTACTAGTATACTGGCCTGCTGGAAAATTGATGTCCAATGACCGTGTAATCTACCTCCAGCCACATACTTACTTGTTCTTTCCTGTACGCTAAATGCATAATTTTTGGAGCCTGTATTCCACTGGCCTGCTGGAAAATTGATAACTAATGACCGTGTAATCTACCTCCAGTCACATACTTACTTGTTATTTTTTATCCGCTGAATGCATAATTTTTGGGGCCTGTAGTCCACTGGCCTGCTGTAAAATTGATATCTAATGACTGTGTAATCTAACTCCAGTCACATACTTTCTTGTTATTTTCTGTCCGCCTAATGCATAATTTTTGGGGCCTGTAGTCCACTGGCCTGCTGTAAAATTGATAACTAATGACCGTGTAATCTACCTCCAATCACATACTTACTTGTTGTTTTTTGTCCGCTGAATGCATAATTTTTGGGGCCTGTAGTCCACTGTCCTGCTGTAAAATTGATATCCAATGACCGTATAATCTATCTCCAGTCACATACTTACTTGTTATTTTTTGTCCGCTGAGTGCCATATTTTTGCGGCCTGTAGTCCACTGTCCTGCTGTAAAATTGATATTCAATGACTGTGTAATCTACCTCCAGCCAAATACTTACTTGTTCTTTTCTGTACTCTGAATGTATAATTTTTGAGACTTGTAGTCCATTGGCCTGCTGGAAAATTGATTTCCAATGACCGTGTAATCTACCTCCAGCCACATACTTACTTGTTCTTTTCTTTTTTTTTTATAATTGTCCTTTTATTGAAGGAAGTATAAGTATATAAGAAACATATACATTTACTTGTTCTTTTCTGTACGCTGAATGCATAATTTTTGGGGCTTGTATTCCACTGGCCTGCTGGAAAACTGATATCCAATGACCGTGTAATCTACCTCAAGCGACATGCTTACTTGTTCTTTTCTGTCCGTTGAATGCATAATTTTTGGAGCCTGTATTCCACTGGCCTGCTGGAAAATTGATATCCAATGACCGTGTAATGTACCTCCAGCCACATACTTGTTCTTTTCTGTCCGCTGAATGCATAATTTTTGGGGCCTGTAGTCCACTAGCCTGCTTGAAAATTGATATCCAATGACCGTATAATCTACCTCCAGCCACATACTTGTTCTTTTCTGTCCGCTGAATGCAACATTTTTGGGGCCTGTATTCCACTGGCCTGCTATAAAATTGATAGCCAAAGACCATGTAATCTACCTCCAGCCACATACTTACTTGTTCTTTTACGTATGCTGAATGCATAATTTTTGGGACCTGTAGTCCACTGGCCTACTGTAAAATTGATATCTAATGACCGTGTAATCTACCTCCAGTCACATACTTTCTTGTTATTTTCTGTCCGCCTAATGCATAATTTTTGGGGCTTGTAGTCCACTGGCCTACTATAAAATTGATATCTAATGACCGTGTAATCTACCTCCAGTCATATACTTACTTGTTGTTTTTTTTCCTATGAATGCATAATTTTTGGGGCCTGTAGTCCACTGGCCTGCTGTAAAATTGATATCCAATGACCGTGTAATCTACCTCCAGCCACATTCTTACTTGTTATTTTCTGTCCGCTAAATGCATAATTTTTGGGGCCTGTATTCCACTGGCCTGCTGGAAAATTAATATCCAATGACCGTGTAATCTACCTCCAGCCACATTCTTACTTGTTCTTTTATGTAGGCTGAATGCATAATTTTTGGGGCCTGTAATACTAGTACATTGGCCTGCTGGAAAATTGATATCCAATGACCGTGTAATCTACCTCCAGCCACATACTTGTTCTTTTTTGTCTGCTGAATGCAAAATTTTTGGGGCCTGTAGTCCATTGGCCTGCTGTAAAATGAATATCCAATGACCGTGTAATCTACCTCCAGCCACATACTTACTTGTTCTTTTCTGTCCGCTGAATGCATAATTTTTGGGGCCTGTAATCCACTGGCCTGCTGGAAAATATATATCCAATGACCGTGTAATCTACCTGCAGCCACATACTTGTTCTTTTCTGTCCGCTGAATGCAAAATTTTTGGGGCCTGTATTCCTCTGGCCTGCTGTAAAATTAATATCCAATGACCGTGTAATCTACCTCCAGCAACATACTTACTTGTTCTTTTATGTACGCTGAATGAATAATTTCTTCTTTTCTGTAGGCTGAATACATAATTTGGGGGATTTGTATTCCACTGGCCTGCTGGAAACTTGATATCCAATGGCCATGTAATCTACCTCCAGCCACATACTTACTTGTTCTTTCTGTACGCTGAATGTATAATTTTTGAGGCTTGTAGTCCATTGGCCTGCTGGAAAATATATATCCAATGACTGTGTAATCTACCTCTAGCCACATGCTTACTTGTTCTTTTCTGTCCGCTGAATGCATAATTTTTGGGGCCTGTAGTCCATTGGCCTGCTGGAAAATTGATTTTCAATGACCGTGTAATCTACCTCCAGCCACATACTTACTTGTTCTTTTCTGTCCGCTGAATGAATAATTTTTGGGGCCTGTATTCCACTGGCCTGCTGGAAAATTGATAGCCAATGAACATGTAATCTACCTCCAGCCACATACTTACTGGTTCTTTTATGTACGCTGAATGCATAATTTTTGGAGCCTGTATTCCATTGTCCTGCTGTAAAATTGATGTCCAATGACCGTGTAATCTACCTCCAGCTACATTCTTACTTGTTCTTTTATGTACGCTGAATGCATAATTTTTGGGGCCTGTAATACTAGTACACTGGCCTGCTGGAAAATTAATATCCAATGACGTGTAATCTACCTCCAGCCACATACTTGTTCTTTTCTGTCTGCAGAATGTAAAATTTTTGGGGCCTGTAGTCCATTGGCCTACTGTACAATTGATATCCAATGACCGTGTAATCTACCTCCAGCCACATACTTACTTGTTCTTTTCTGTATGGTGAATGAATAATTGTTGCGGCCTCGGAGGAATTCAACACCAGTGACGACCATGTGTTATCGAATTTCAACTATTATCATTAGTTTTTTTTTCAAGAAGGGGGATTTCGTTAGCTACGTTTTTATTCCAATTTTATATTTTTACTTCTTTTAAACATATGTATTTGACCTGTATTTGTACTGGCCTGCAGTAAAACTGTTATCCATTGACCGTCTAACATACCTCCGGCCACATAATCACTTGATCTTTTCTGTCCGGTGGATGCCTCATGTTTGGGGCCTGTACTCCAGTGGCCTACAGTAGAATTTTTATCCATTTACTGCATAATGTACCTCGAGCCACATAATCAGTATTTCTTTTATGTCAGGTGAATGCCTAATTTTTAAGGCCCGTACTCCTGTGGTCTAAAATAAACACTTTCTAGGCTCCAGCAGGGCACATTTCAGAGAATTTCCCTTTAAGACGCATAAAAATGTCCCCTGATTAAGATACATATTTTTTATTTTTTGTCATTGCTCCCCCTCTAGTATGTCACTGTCCATGTTGTGGGACTATTTGTGCACTTCTACTAAGTATTTGGTGGCTGCAAATATGAGCTGAAGGTTTTTCAGGTTTGCCTGCCATTAAAGTGAATGGGGCCCGCCGTGAACTTGCGGTTCGCAAACATTTGATTGTGCGTTCGCGAACCGTCTCGGCCGATGTTCGTCCATCACTACTCCTGAGGGTCATTTTAAAAACCTGGTCATGCCCTTTGGGTTAAACAGCGCTCCAGCGGTTTTTCAACACTTTATCAATGACATCTTTCATCATGTGGTGGGGAGGTTTGTTGTTGTATACCTTGATGACATCCTAATTTATTCTCTAGACATGGATCATGTGAGACAGGCGTTACGGATCATAAGAGAGGATAAATTGTATGCGAAGATGGAAAAATGGGTTTTTGCTTTTCAGGAAGTGCAATTCCTGGGTTACCTGCTCTCACCCTCAGGTTTTCGTATGGATCCCGAGAAAGTCAGTGCGGTGTTGGACTGGGATCGACCCGAAAATCTGAAAGCGCTTATGCGTTTTTTGGGATTCACCAACTACTACCGTAAATTCTTCTTCAACTATTCACCTGAGGTTAAACCTTTACCAGACATGACTAGGAAGGGGGCAGATTTCTCTGTCTGGTCTGAGGCGACATTACAGGCCTTTTCTGCTGTGAAGGAATGTTTTGCTTCAGCCCCTATTCTGGTGCAACCGGACGTGTCTCAGCCAATCATTGTAGAGGTAGACGCATCCGAGGTGGGGGTGGGAGCAGTTTTGTCGTAAGGTCCTTCACCTCCTAGTAAATGGCGCCAATGGGCCTTCCGGATCTCTTCTTCTGTTACCCGTCCCGTCCAGACCTTCACGTTTGTTTGTTATATTCCCTGTTATTTGTATCTGGGCCTGAGACAGAGACTTCCATTCATCCATCTGGGGAGGAAGGGGTTGTCTCTGGTCCTATACTTATTCCAGGGCCTTATAGGGATATCAGGGCCTAGGTATCCTGCATATGAATATTCCTACCTCCAAGGTCTATTCATATTGGTAGGTGGTCAGGGCCCGGATTAGGGTTGTCCAGGAGGTGACCTGTTCCTTCCCCAGTTTCCCTTCCCTCCTGTGTTTAGTGTGGAGTCCCCCCCCCCCCACACTGATCGTGATACTGTCATTTTGGGGTGCAGTAGGCCACTCTCTATTCTTATTTGGTGGCCCCTGTCATTTTTTGGGGGCAGCGGGCCACTCTTCATTATTATTTGGTGGCCCCTGTCATTTTTGGGGTGCAGTAGGCCACTCTCCATTTTTACTTGTTGGCCCCTGTCATTTTAGGGGGCAGTGGGCCACTCTTCATTCTTATTTGGTGGCCCCTGTCATTTTGGGGTGCAGTAGGCCCCTCTCCATCATTATTTGGTGGCCCCTGACATTTTGGGGTGCAGGGGCCACTCTCCATTTTTACTTGTTGGCCCCTGTCATTTTAGGGGGCAGTGGGCCACTCTTCATTCTTATTTGGTCGCTCCTGTCATTTTGGGGGTAGTAGGCCACTCTCCATTCCTAGTTGCAGCTTCTATCATTTTTTGGGGGCAGCTGCCACACTCCATAATTTTTTTGGTGGCTCCTAACATTTTGGGGTGCAGGGGGCCACTCCATTATTTTTTTGATGGCTCCTGTCATTTTGGGGTGCAGTAGGCCCCTCTCCATCATTATTTGGTGGCCCCTGTCATTTTGGGGTGCAGGGGGCCACTCTCCTGTCAGGTGCACACATTTGGGGTGTGGCGTGTGATTTGGCGGTTCAGCAGAGCGGGGTATCATGGTGCAGGCCCCTCCCTCTTTAGGGGCGGGACACACCGTGCGCAGGCGCAGTAGCCATATTGACGGGTGGGCGGGGATACTAGCCGTTACGTCAGCGCCCGCTCCAGTGTCTCGGCCATTCAGCGTGTGCTGAGGAAATGACGCCATGATATACCTCCGCCGTGACTGAGCCGTGTTCCTCCGCTAGCCTCTCTTTGTACGCAGTGCGCTTGGCTTGGTAGTGGCGGGTGTGAGGCGGCGGAGGAATCCCGGGGCGTGACCGGGCCTACGACCGAGGAGGAGAATCCGGGGCGAGGAAGAGGTGAGTGGCGGGGCCGGGCGAGCACAATCTGGGGGTAATCGTTGTGGGACCACGGCAGGCTAGGCCGAGACGTAACTCTCCGCCGCCATGTTGCCCGTGGGGACTATTTTGCGAGGAGGAGCATGATTTGGGGGGCCCTTAGAGGAGCCTAGTGAGGGCCCCAATAGGCAGCGCCTACTCCTGCATGGAGCTCTGAGGTGCAGCACCCGAGGTGTAGACAGTGCCCCCAGGTGGGGGAGAAGCTGGCAGAACAATGGAGCTGCAGCTTGTGGGGCCCAGGGGCCCCGTTACCTGACATCCCTGGGGGTGGAGCGTATGTAACACGCGGTGTATGTAATGCTACCCGCCACTGGGTTTTTATACTTTTTCTTATATTTTTTTCTAGATCTTGGAGGAGAGAATCTGAAATCTTCAGGAGATCCAGAGAGGTAATGACCCGTCCTCCGATATTCCTCCTGGAAATGGCCGAGATGGGGGTGTCCTTCTATGAGCAGCTCTGATTGGCCGGTAGTTAAGGACCCGCCCCTGAGTGTCTTACTACATTGCTATTAGGATTAGTAGAGGAGCACAGAGATGTTATTAGAGACCTGTCGGCCTTGTCATGTCCCCCCCAGGAGAGCGCGCAGCTCTGATTGGCCGGTAGTTAAGGAACCGCCCCTGAGTGTCTTACTACATTGCTATTAGGATTAGTAGAGGAGCACAGAGATGTTATTAGAGACCTGTCGGCCTTGTCATGTCCTCCCAGGAGAGCGCGCAGCTCTGATTGGCCGGTAGTTAAGGACCCGCCCCTGAGTGTCTTACTACATTGCTATTAGGATTAGTAGAGGAGCACAGAGATGTTATTAGAGACCTGTCGGCCTTGTCATGTCCCCCCCAGGAGAGCGCGCAATACTCCATCACACGTGATGTTAGGGATAAAGGGGTCCTCCGGCCCCAGCGCCCCATACACCACTCCGGGGGCCAGAACATTAGAAACTCCTTCCAAGTGACCGTATGTTCACCCTCTAACCTCCGGCTCTGCTGAAACTACCACTCCCAGCGTGATCAGCCGAGCAAGGGAGCATCTTGGGAGTCGTAGTTTTACCACAGCCGGAGGGCCGCCACCACAGCCCTAAGGTTTAGATCTTTTAACCCTTTCACTACTGGAGTTTTTTTTTTTCGTTTTCATTTTTCTTCCCTATTTTCCTTGAGCCATAACCTTTTATATTTCCGGTCACATAGCTGTATGAGGGCTTATTATTTGCGGGACGAGTTGTACTTTCTAATGCCGCCATTAATTATGGTATAAAATGTAGTGGAATCGCCATAGTCTGACCCCCACAGCTTGATCTACTGAGCGGTGTGGGGCTCATGTTTTGCAGGATGCCATTTTGGAGTGTGTGGGACTTTTTGATCAAATTTTATTACTTTATTTTTCTGGTAAGAGAAGCAATGAAAAAATTGCAAATTGGGCATTTTGACCCTTTTTCCATTAGACCATTCGCCATCTTGTATTTTTTTATTTTTATATATATATTTTAATAGTACAGGCGTCTCCGGTCTCTGATACCTATGATGTTTTATATTTTTTGTTATTTAGGATTTTTTATTTTATTATACGAAAGGGGGTGATTTAAACTTTATTTTTTTTAATTTTATTTTAAAGCTCCTATATGAACCTATAAATTCAGATTTTTTTATTTTGTGCTATCAGGGATTTTTAAAATGAGTTTTAGACCGCAAATCTTCCATCTGGTGGCCAAACTAAGAATTGCAGCATGAACACTATAGGCCAGGCGTGCTCAACCTGCGGCCCTCCAGCTGTTGCAAAACTACAACTCCCAGCATGCTCTATCAGCCTACAGCTATCAGCCTACAGCGGGGCATTGTGGGAGTTGTAGTTTTACAACAGCTGGAGGGCCGCAGGTTGAGCGCGCCTGCTCTAGGCCATGCATCGGGGCTTAAAGTGTTCAGTGTAACTGCCGATGCCCACATTGGCTGCATGGGGTAGGAAGCCAGGTTTTTGCACATTTAGATGCCGTGATCTCACTTGATCACGGGATCTAAGGCCTGTTTCACACGCCGTGTTTTCTGCGCGTGTGAGGTGAACGCATTGCACCCACACTTAATCCGGACCCGTTCATTTCAATGAGGCTGTGCAGATGAGCGGTGCTTTTTTTGTTTCACGCATCACTTGTGCGTTGCGTGAAAATCGCAACATGTTTTTTATTGTGCGTTTTTCGCGCAATGCAGGCCCCATAGAAGTGAATGGGGCTGCATGAAAATCACAAGCAAGTGCGGATGCGGTGCGATTTTCACGCACGGTTGCTAGGTGACGATCGAGATGGGGGCCCGATCTTTATTTTCCCTTATAACATGGTTTTCTTAATACAGATTGCTAAGTAAATTATGGCTGGAGGGGTTAAAAAAGTTTAAATAAAATTAAACTCCCCTCATCCACTTGTTTGTGCAGCCCGACTCTTCTTTCTTCTTCTTTGAGGACCTGGGAGGAAAAGGACCTTTGGTGACGTCACTGCAGGTCCTTTTCCTCCCAAGTCCTCAAAGAAGAGTCGGGCTGCGCAAACAAGTGGATGAGGGGAGTTTAATTTTATTTAAATATTTTTAACCCCTCCAGCCCTATTTTACTTAGCATTCTGTATTAAGAAAGACATTATTTCCCCTTTATAATCATGTTATAAGGGAAAATAATAACATCTTTACAACAACTAACCCGAACTTCTGTGAAGAAGTCTGGGTTCGGGTCTGGGTACCAAACATGCCGATTTTTCTCACGCACGTGCAAAAAGAATTGAAACGCTTTGCACTCGTGCGAAAAATTGCGCATTTTCCTGCAATGCCCGTGTGAACCCAGTCTAAAGCCTTTAATTACCGCACTCTCCTCTGTGGCCTTCCATCTAGCACTCTCGCACCCCTCCGATCTATCCTCCACTCTGCTGCCCGACTGATCCACCTCTCACCCTGTTACTCCTCTGTGGCCTTCCATCTAGCACTCTCGCACCCCTCCGATCTATCCTCCACTCTGCTGCCCGACTGATCCACCTCTCACCCTGTTACTCCTCTGTGGCCTTCCATCTAGCACTCTCGCACCCCTCCGATCTATCCTCCACTCTGCTGCCTGACTGATCCACCTCTCACCCTGTTACTCCTCTGTGGCCTTCCATCTAGCACTCTCGCACCCCTCCGATCTATCCTCCACTCTGCTGCCCGACTGATTCACCTCTCACCCGGTTACTCCTCTGTGGCCTTCCATCTAGCACTCTCGCACCCCTCCGATCTATCCTCCACTCTGCTGCCCGACTGATCCACCTCTCACCCGGTTACTCCTCTGTGGCCTTCCATCTAGCACTCTCGCACCCCTCCGATCTATCCTCCACTCTGCTGCCCGACTGATCCACCTCTCACCCGGTTACTCCTCTGTGGCCTTCCATCTAGCACTCTCGCACCCCTCCGATCTATCCTCCACTCTGCTGCCCGACTGATCCACCTCTCACCCTGTTACTCCTCTGTGGCCTTCCATCTAGCACTCTCGCACCCCTCCGATCTATCCTCCACTCTGCTGCCCGACTGATCCACCTCTCACCCTGTTACTCCTCTGTGGCCTTCCATCTAGCACTCTCGCACCCCTCCAATCTATCCTCCACTCTGCTGCCCGACTGATCGACCTCTCACCCTGTTAGGCCTATTGCACACGACCGTATGGCTTTTTCAGTGTTTTGCGATCCGTTTTAAACGGATCCGTTGTTCCGTTTTTTGTTTCCGTTGTGTTTCCGTTCCGTTTTTCCGTTCCGTTTTTCCGTATGACAAATACAGTATACAGTTATTTCATAGAAAAAATTGGGCTGGGCATAACATTTTCAATAGATGGATCCGCAAAAAACGGAACGGATACGGAAGACATACGGATGCACTTCCGTATGCATTCCGTTTTTTTGCGGACCCATAAACTTTAATGGAGCCACGGAACGTGATTTGCGGCCAAATATAGGACATGTTCTATGTTAAAACGGAACGGAAAAACGGAAACGGAATGCATACGGAGTACATTCCGTTTTTTTTGCGGACCCATTGAAATCAATGGCTCCGTATACGGACCGCAAAAAACGGCCAGTAAACGGGGGAAAAAAAACGGCCGTGTGAAAGAGGCCTTACTCCTCTGTTGCCTTCCATCTAGCACTCTCGCACCCCTCCAATCTATCCTCCACTCTGCTGCCCGACTGATCCACCTCTCACCCTGTTACTCCTCTGTGGCCTTCCATCTAGCACTCTCGCACCCCTCCAATCTATCCTCCACTCTGCTGCCCGACTGATCCACCTCTCACCCGGTTACTCCTCTGTGGCCTTCCATCTAGCACTCTCGCACCCCTCCAATCTATCCTCCACTCTGCTGCCCGACTGATCCACCTCTCACCCGGTTACTCCTCTGTGGCCTTCCATCTAGCACTCTCGCACCCCTCCAATCTATCCTCCACTCTGCTGCCCGACTGATCCACCTCTCACCCGGTTACTCCTCTGTGGCCTTCCATCTAGCACTCTCGCACCCCTCCAATCTATCCTCCACTCTGCTGCCCGACTAATCCACCTCTCACCCTGTTACTCCTCTGTGGCCTTCCATCTAGCACTCTCGCACCCCTCCGATCTATCCTCCACTCTGCTGCCCGACTGATCCACCTCTCACCCGGTTACTCCTCTGTGGCCTTCCATCTAGCACTCTCGCACCCCTCCGATCTATCCTCCACTCTGCTGCCTGACTGATCCACCTCTCACCCTGTTACTCCTCTGTGGCCTTCCATCTAGCACTCTCGCACCCCTCCAATCTATCCTCCACTCTGCTGCCCGACTGATCCACCTCTCACCCTGTTACTCCTCTGTGGCCTTCCATCTAGCACTCTCACACCCCTCCAATCTATCCTCCACTCTGCTGCCCGACTGATCGACCTCTCACCCTGTTACTCCTCTGTGGCCTTCCATCTAGCACTCTCGCACCCCTCCGATCTAATCTCCACTCTGCTGCCCGACTGATCGACCTCTCACCCTGTTACTCCTCTGTGGCCTTCCATCTAGCACTCTCGCACCCCTCCGATCTAATCTCCACTCTGCTGCCCGACTGATCCACCTCTCACCCTGTTACTCCTCTGTGGCCTTCCATCTAGCACTCTCGCACCCCTCCGATCTATCCTCCACTCTGCTGCCCGACTGATTCACCTCTCACCCGGTTACTCCTCTGTGGCCTTCCATCTAGCACTCTCGCACCCCTCCAATCTACCCTACACTCTGCTGCCCGACTAATCCACCTCTCACCCTGTTACTCCTCTGTGGCCTTCCATCTAGCACTCTCGCACCCCTCCGATCTAATCTCCACTCTGCTGCCCGACTGATCGACCTCTCACCCTGTTACTCCTCTGTGGCCTTCCATCTAGCACTCTCGCACCCCTCCGATCTAATCTCCACTCTGCTGCCCGACTGATCCACCTCTCACCCTGTTACTCCTCTGTGGCCTTCCATCTAGCACTCTCGCACCCCTCCGATCTATCCTCCACTCTGCTGCCCGACTGATCCACCTTTCACCCTGTTACTCCTCTGCCAATCCCTTCACTTGCTCCCATTGCCCAGGGAATTCACTTCAAAGTACTAACAAATACATACAAGACCATCCATCACCTGTCCGCTCCCGACATCTCTGACCTCCCGATACATCCCCACACGCACTCTCCGATCCTCACAAGACCTCCTTCTCTCCTCTTATCACCTCTTCCCACAATCAACTCCAGGATGTCTCCCGTCCATCCCCCATACTCTGGGACTCGCTGCCCCAACATATCAGACTCTTACCGACAGGGGAAGAAACCTGAAAACCCACCTCTAAAAACAACAATAGTTAAATATTGGGGCTCCACGAAATATCCTAATTTCCAGGAATGGATGGAGTCTATGAACAGGGTAAAGCAGTACGAACACAGTCTTGCCCAAACAGCGGGGAAAAAAGCAGCCGGGTTGCGGATATGGGCTAATTGGAAATGATAACACTAGTTGCAATGACAGTAGCTCCGTGGAAGAAGGGGTTGGAGGGAGGGACGGGAGGGTAAAGAATAAGAGGGAGACTTGGCACAAGATGAGATTATGTCGTATCATACTGTTTTTGATATTGAATTGGAAGATTGGAGATTCCTATATTTTTTTTTAAAAAACCCCAAAAAAACACCTCTTCAGACAAGCCTCCAACCTGTGACCCTGCTGCCTCTATACCGCCACGACCAACTTCACCCGCACCTACTGTGTCCTTCTCCCATACCATGTAGATTGTAAGCCTCGCGGGCAGGGCCCTCTTCTGTACCAGTCTGTAATTCGTCGTCTTCGTGCTTAGTGCAATGGTCTGTATAATGTATGTGCAGCGCTTATCATATGTACAGCGCCATTTAATAATAATTGCTGTTCACGGTAATTAGCCGCAGAGATCAGCCGGCCATGTCGCCCGTGGCACATGTGAGTGGGCGCCATGTTTACACATCGCTCCAGAGTCGTACATGTACGGCCCTGGTAGCGAAAGGGTTAAGCTTTTTTGCGTTTGTATATTTTTACGTAAAAAAACAAAACAAAAACCTGGGAATAATAAATATTGCTAGAATGATTATCTATATTTTTAATTTTTTATGAAAGAAAAAAGAGAAGTGCTTTATTATTGCTAAAACTAATGTTTTTTTTGTTTTTATGAACAAAAAAGGGAAAAACTGTATGTAGTCTGCTATACTATTCTAAAACTTTATTTTCTTTGTTTTACTTTGTTTTATTTTTGCTTTTAATTCATTATTTTTATGAAAATAGAGAATTCTCCCCTTCGGCCACAGTCTGGGCAGTAAGGGTAGAATATACCGACTGCAGGCACCTACAGCCAGCAGGTGGCGCTCTCACATGAATAAGCACGCACCCTTGCCAGGCTTCTCGCTTTACATGGCGGCGGATCACACTCGCACCCGATCATTGGCATACGACGCAGGGAGACCGTATAGACTGCTCTCTGTGAGCGCAGCTGTCTAATGACTGCGCAGAGATCTGCTGCGACACGGAGCGCCGGCAGGATGTAATGTAACCTGTGTCAGATAACAGATAAGAGCTTACTACTACGTATATAGTCGTGCAGCGGTAAGCAAGAGATTAAAAATGGCGCCTTCTCCAGGGCACAGCAGCAGGTTCCTTCTGATTTTAACCAGAAAGCACCTGGGGTTAATGTCTGATCTGCGATGAGGCCAATCGTAGACATCTAACCCCGCCGATGCTTCCCTGCGCCATTTGTTTTTTGTGGTGGCCTACCACCGCAATAGTTCAGACATGGCTCCATAGGAACATATTGTATGTCCCATAGGCTGCAGTGTTCATTGCAGTCTATGGGACAAGGAATCTACCAATCGCTTGTTCCGGTCCCCTAAGGAAACTCAAAGGGGTGTTCTGTTTGCAATATGTTATCCCCTATGCACAGGATAGGGGATGACTATTAGATTGTGGGAGTCCTACTGCTGGCGCCCCCCACACCGATGACCAGAATGGGGGCCCAGCACTAGGACCCTCAGCCATGGGTGGGGGATAGCCTAATGTTACCAGAGTACCCCATTAATATAAGTTGGGGGGGGGGGGGGGGTGAGGAAAAAAACAGTTTTTAAAAATATATCAATTCACCCTCATTTACCTATAATAAAAATAAACAGTAAGTAATAGACAGGGTGGATTAAGGGAGTCTGTCACCAACCTGGGACACAAAGACATGACACGGATGTTACCTTTACTTAGTTTCTCAGATCATCCAAATCGCCTAAAAGGTAGTTTTTATGATATGCTAATGAGCCGTCGCAAGTGCCCAGGGGCGGAGAGTTTGCTGAAAGTTCCCCCGCCTCACTCCGCCCCTCAGTAAGCTCCGGCCAGCCCTGGGCCCTGTGACATCATATATCCCTAGAGGCTGTTCGCGCATCGCTGCCGGGCCCAGGCATGCGCAGTGTTCTGCCCACAGTGGGAAGAGGCACAGAGATATGCAGTGCGCATGCGCCAGTTACTGGCGTAAAATCGGGCATGCGCACTGCATATCTCTGTGCCTCTGCAATGCACGAACGGCCTATAGGGAAATATGATGTCACAGGGCTGGCCGGAGCTTACTGAGGGGCGGAGTTAGGCGCGAGTGATGCGGGGGAACTTGGGCACTTTCAGCAAACTCTCCTAGTTTTCTACATAAAGACTAATTCTCGCTGGTATAACTTAGAATATGCAAGTAGATGAAGATTTTTAGAATAACAGCTTTTCCTATCAGTTTGATTCGGTGGATTCTGCATTCATAGGTTTGTAGACGTTCGGATTAAGGTATTTTTCTCAACTCTGTTCATGTTATAACATTTTTGCTGTGAAGAGGCCTGTGATCTCTGCTGAGTCAAATTCAGTTTTGAGAACTGCAAAAGTAAACCAAGCATCTGTGATAATATCTTGTAGGCAGAGAAACTGCCCAATAATCTTACAAAAAGCTCTGGAAGAGCCGGACATTGTGAATGGATTAATGGAATTTATTTACCAAAGAAATTACACACATAGAAGCCTAGAATGTGTCGGCAGATAAGAACCATTTGGCCCATCTAGTCTGCCCAATATACTGAGTACTATGGATAGCCCCCGGCCCTATCTTATATGGAGGATGGCCTTATGCCTATCCCAGGCATGCTTAACCTCCTTCACTGTATTTGCAGCTACCACTTCTGCAGGAAGGCTATTCCATGCATCCACTACTCTCTCAGTAAAGTAATACTTCCTGATATTACTGTTAACCCTTTGCCCCTCTAATCTAACACTATGTCCTCTTGTAGTAGTTTTTCTTCTTGTAAATCTTCTCTCCTCTTTTCCCTTGTTGATTCCCTTTATGTATTTAGCAGTTTCTCTCATCTCCCCTCTGTCTCGTCTTTCTTCCAAGCTCTACATGTTAAGGTCCTTTAATCTTTCCTGGTAAGTTTTATCCTGCAATCCATGGACCAGTTTAGTAGCTCTTCTCTGAACTCTCTCCAAAGTATCAGTATCCTTCTGGAGATATGGTCTCCAGTACTGCGCACAATACTCCAGATGAGGTCTCACTAGTGCTCTGTAGAGCGGCATGAGTGCCCCCCTCTGTCTACTGGTAATGCCTCTCCCTATACACCCCAGCATTCTGCTAGCATCTCCTGCTGCTCTATGACATGGTCTGCCTACCTTTAAGTCTTCTGAAATAATGACCCCTAAACCCCTTTCCTCAGATACTGAGGTTAGGACTGTGTCACTGATTGTATATTCTGCTCTTGGGTTTTTACGCCCCAGGTGCATTATCTTGCACTTATCAACATTAAATTTTAGTTGCCAGATTTTTGACCATTCTTCTAGTTTTCCTAAATCCTTTTCCATTTGGTGTGTCCCTCCAGGAACATCAACCCTGTTACAGATCTTTGTGTCATCAGCAAAAAGACAAACCTTACCATCGAGGCCTTCTGCAATGTATATTAAACAATATGGGTCCCAGTACAGATCCCTGAGGTGCCCCACTGGTAACAAGACCATGGTCTATATGTTCTCCATGGACTACAACCCTCTGCTGTCTGTCCCTCAGCCACTGCCTAATCCATTCCACAATATGGGAGTCCACGTACGGCCTCATTCTACATAATTAAAAAACTAATCTTTATTTCATGATGGAATAACCTTTGGATGGTAATGTATTTTCCTCAAAAAGCATTTTATATTTAAAAAAATCAGATTGAAATCAAAAAAATCTGATTGAAATTTTAAAAAAAAAATCAATTTTTTTTAAATTTATTTATTTTTTAAAATAATAGATTTTTATCCACCCTGAATAAAGATTTTCCCCGCCGCGTCCCAAAACAGCTGCACTATTAAACTATAAACCTGTTTATCCCGTACAGTGAATGCAGTAACAGAAAATCTAAATCGCCAATTGGCCACTTGTTCATTGCTTTGCAATGGGAATTATAATATATATTTTTATTTTAACTGTAATAATAAAATAATATATCTTTATAAACACACCTACACAGTTGAAACCAGAAGTTCACATACACTATATAAAGAGAGACAGATCCATGTTTTTCTCAATATCTGGCATGAAATCAGAATAAACTTTTCCCGGTTTTGGTCGGTTAGGATTTTACCAGAATAATGAGACCGGGAATGTTTTAAGGCATTTTTATTACTTTCTGCAAACTCCAAGGTTTACATACATTTCATTAATATCTGGTACCATTGACCTTAGACTGTATGATTTGGGTCAAACATTTGGGACATCCTTCCACCAGCTTCTCACAGTAGTTGGTCGGTATTTGGGCCCGTTCCTCCTGACAGAACTGGTGTAACAGAGCCATGTCTGCGTTTCCAATAGGATTGAGATCAGGGCTTTGTGATGGCCGCTCCATAACACGGACTTTGTTATCCTTAAGCCACTCTGTAACCAGTCTGGCAGTACGCTTCGGGTCATTGTCCATTTGGAAGACCCATTTCCGCCCAAGCTTTAACTTCCGGGCTGACGTCTTGAGATGTTGCTTCAGTATTTCCACAATATCTTCTTTCCTCACAATGCCTTCTATGTTGTGCCCCCGTCCCTCCCACAACATGATGCTGCCGCCCCCGTGTCTCACAGTCGGGATGGTGTTCTTAGGCTTCCAAGCTTCTCACTTCCTCCAGACGTAACAATGGTCACTATGGCCAAAAAGTTCCATTTTAGTTTCGTCAGACCACAGGACATGTCTTTGTTCCTGTGGTCATTTGCAGACATCAATCTGGCTGTTTTCTGCTTCTTTTGGAGTAATGGCTTCTTCCGGGCAGAGGGGCCTTTCAGCCCATGTTGATACAGTCCTCGTTTCACTGAGGATAGTGACACAATCTCACCAGCTTCCACCATCATCTCCAAGGTCTTTTGCTTTTGTTCTTGGGTTGATATGCACGTCGGACCAAAGCACGTTCTTCTCCGGGACACGGAACCCGTCTCCTTCCTGAGCGGTGTGATGGCTGGACATTCCCATCTTGTTTGTACAGATGAACGAGGCGCCTTCAGGTATCTTGGAATTGCACCCAAGGTTGAGCCAGACTTGTGCAGGTCCACAATTCTCCTGATCTCTTGGCTGATTTCTTTAGACTTTCCCACGATGCTACACAAAGAAGCCGTGTGTTTCAGGTCTGCATCTAAATACATCCACAGGCGTCTCTCATCACCGAACAGAAGCGTCCAAACACATGACGTCATCAGAGGGGCGGTCCAGAATGGTTTATAGGCATAGTAATCTCAGTCTATGGAAACTTTTGACATTGCAGAAAGTAATAAAAATGCCTTAAAGGGAGTCTGTCACCAATATTTCACCTTTGTAACCCTTCCCATAGGTTTCTAGCATCCTTACAGTTAATAAAAACCGTTACCTTTAGCATCAATCCTGGACTCATATGCAAATGTGGGCTCGCATGTGCCCAGGGGCGGCGTTGCCCTCGTAGGTGCCCAGCTAGCTCAGCCTTTTCTTTGCTTCCCTGTGACCGCCTATCTACTAACTTGTTGTTTCGCCGATATCCCGCGCCTGCGCACTCAGTTTGTCGGCCGGCGCATGCGCACTGCGATGCCCATTCCTTGTGCGGCATCACAGCCGGCTTCTCTCTTCTCTTTTTTCTCTCTCTCGTTAGGGTTATTCTGGCATTTGGCAAATAATAATAATTGCGGTAATCCTAATTGACCAAAAACAGGAAAGTTTTATTCTGATTTAACGTCCGATATTGAGAAAAACATCCAAACGTGTCCTTTTATATAGTACTGTGTATACATCCATTGGGAATCTTTTCCAGCTTTCCACTACGTAGTATGCAATAGTAAATTGCCATTAGAAAGTGCAACTTGTTTCACAAAAACAAGCCCTCATACATCTATGTGCAATAAAAAATATATATTATGGCTCCTGGAAGACGGGGAGGAAAAAATGAAAAACTAAATTTCCATATAGAAAAATAAATGGAGCTGGAACTTCTCCTACAAAAATCAATCCTGTATCTGGCTGTGTGAATGGAAAAGTATAAAAAAGTTATAGTTAAGTTACCTTTTGGAATGCAGGGAGAACTAAAACTAATAAAAAAGGCTGTTAAGTCGGAGTTTAAACTAGTTTTGGGTAGAGTTGGAAGAGAAGTACTGACTCTGACTTTTATAGGAATTTAAAAAACATTTTTAAAAGTTAAAGAGGACCTTTCATTACAATAAAAAATCTAAACTAAGCATACAGACATGGAGAGCGGCGCCCGGGGATCCCCCTGCACTTACTATTATCCCCGGGCGCCGCTCCGTTCTCCCGGGATAGGCTCGGGTATCTTCAGATTTTTGGCTCAACTGGGAGGAGCCTGCTCTTGTTCTCCTGGGCGTCTCCTTCTCCCAGGCTGGAGTGCTGACCAATCGCAGCGCTCAGCTCATAGCCTGAGAGGGACTTTTTCTTTTTAGACGTGGCGTTATGTAATGTTTGTTTATTGATTTATATATTTTATATGTAAAATTGGGAAAGGGGGCGATTTATATTTAATTTGTTTTTTTAAACTTTTTTATTTATTTAATAACTTGCTCTTAGGGGCTAGATCTTTTTAATCCCTTGTCCTATTCACCCTAATAAATCTCTATCAGGGTGACTAGGACTTGACACTCTCCCTGCTGCCTTGTGCATATTACTCACAGCAGCAGGGAGATTACTATGGACGGCTTCAGTAGCATCCTGGCTGCCATGGTAACCGATCGGAGCCCCAGGATTACACTGCTGGGGCACCGATCACAAGCTGCCACTCCCACCAATGAAGAGGGGACCCTGTGGCCACTGCCACTAATGATTTTAATACTGAGGGGGTTGGTGGGGGCGCACTGTGCCACCAATGACTTTAACACTGGGGGGGGCACTGCGCCACCATTGATAGTTAACCTTTAATACAGATACAGGAGACAGGTACTGCCGGCACCCACCTCCTTTATTTGTATTAAAGGTTAATTATCATTGGTGGCGCAGTGGCCAGGCACCTGCCATGCTGGCTGCTTGATTTTGGGGAGGACACTCAGGAGGAGGAGGCCGCTGACATTCGCCAAGCTCACTAGCTCAGACTGCGCTGCAGTGTATTCCCTCCCCCGTCCCGCCTCCTGCTTTAATTAATAGCACATTAATTGGTGGCAATGGTGCGGGCAGCTTCAGAGCCCGCTCACTTAATTGGGCTCAGGGTGGCTGCGTCATAGGAGGGAGGGACTCCCTCCTTCTCAACTGTCTGCGCTCGCGCGCTGAGCGCCATAAGAGGGTCTAGTATAAAAAAATGAACATCCTGATAACTAATCGATACTGGCCTATAAGTATCGATTGGGTATTAAAAGTTCGATACCCGAAACAACCCTACTATACACAGGTGTTCTAGTGATGAACAGTTCTCGCCTATCCTGTCCTTATACTATACACAGTGATGGGTGTTCTAGTGATGATGATCGGTTCTCGCCTATCCTGTCCTTATACTATACACAGTGATGGGTGTTCTAGTGATGATGATCGGTTCTCACCTCTCCTGTCCTTATACTATACACAGTGATGGGTGTTCTAGTGATGATCGGTTCTCACCTCTCCTGTCCTTATACTATACACAGTGATGGGTGTTCTAGTGATGATGATCGGTTCTCACCTATCCTGTCCTTATACTATACACAGTGATGGGTGTTCTAGTGATGATGATCGGTTCTCACCTCTCCTGTCCTTATACTATACACAGTGATGGGTGTTCTAGTGATGATGATCGGTTCTCGCCTATCCTGTCCTTATACTATACACAGTGATGGGTGTTCTAGTGATGATCGGTTCTCACCTCTCCTGTCCTTATACTATACACAGTGATGGGTGTTCTAGTGATGATCGGTTCTCACCTCTCCTGTCCTTATACTATACACAGTGATGGGTGTTCTAGTGATGATGATCGGTTCTCACCTATCCTGTCCTTATACTATACACAGTGATGGGTGTTCTAGTGATGATGATCGGTTCTCACCTCTCCTGTCCTTATACTATACACAGTGATGGGTGTTCTAGTGATGATGATCGGTTCTCACCTCTCCTGTCCTTATACTATACACAGTGATGGGTGTTCTAGTGATGATGATCGGTTCTCGCCTCTCCTGTCCTTATACTATACACAGTGATGGGTGTTCTAGTGATGATGATCGGTTCTCGCCTCTCCTGTCCTTATACTATACACAGTGATGGGTGTTCTAGTGATGATGATCGGTTCTCACCTCTCCTGTCCTTATACTATACACAGTGATGGGTGTTCTAGTGATGATCGGTTCTCACCTCTCCTGTCCTTATACTATACACAGTGATGGGTGTTCTAGTGATGATGATCGGTTCTCGCCTCTCCTGTCCTTATACTATACACAGTGATGGGTGTTCTAGTGATGATGATCGGTTCTCGCCTCTCCTGTCCTTATACTATACACAGTGATGGGTGTTCTAGTGATGATGATCGGTTCTCACCTCTCCTGTCCTTATACTATACACAGTGATGGGTGTTCTAGTGATGATGATCGGTTCTCACCTCTCCTGTGTTCTCTCCTGTCCTTATACTATACACCGTGATACACGGGGTGTTCTAGTAATGATCAGTTCTCTCCTGTCCTTATACTCTATACAGTGATAATCAGGGTGTTCTAGTAGTGATGGATAATCAGTTCTCACCTCTCCTGTCCTTATACTATAAGCAGTGATGAGCAGGGTGTTCTAGTAGTGATGGATAATCAGTTCTCACCTCTCCTGTCCTTATACTATAAGCAGTGATGAGCAGGGTGTTCTAGTAGTGATGGATAATCAGTTCTCACCTCTCCTGTCCTTATACTATAAGCAGTGATGAGCAGGGTGTTCTAGTAGTGATGGATAATCAGTTCTCACCTCTCCTGTCCTTATACTATAAGCAGTGATGAGCAGGGTGTTCTAGTAGTGATGGATAATCAGTTCTCACCTCTCCTGTCCTTATACTATAAGCAGTGATGAGCAGGGTGTTCTAGTGATGCTAAATAATCAGTTCTCACCTCTCCTGTCCTTATACTATAAGCAGTGATGAGCAGGGTGTTCTAGTGATGCTAAATAATCAGTTCTCACCTCTCCTGTCCTTATACTATAAGCAGTGATGAGCAGGGTGTTCTAGTGATGCTAAATAATCAGTTCTCACCTCTCCTGTCCTTATACTATAAGCAGTGATGAGCAGGGTGTTCTAGTAGTGATGGATAATCAGTTCTCACCTCTCCTGTCCTTATACTATAAGCAGTGATGAGCAGGGTGTTCTAGTGATGCTAGATAATCAGTTCTCACCTCTCCTGTCCTTATACTATAAGCAGTGATGAGCAGGGTGTTCTAGTGATGCTAAATAATCAGTTCTCACCTCTCCTGTCCTTATACTATAAGCAGTGATGAGCAGGGTGTTCTAGTGGTGATGGATAATCAGTTCTCACCTCTTCTGTGTTCTGTCCCTTATACTCAGTATCTTCATGGTGCTCCAAGGCTAGGGCTGCAGCTAACAACTATTATTTGAATAATTGATTAGTTGTCGATAATTTCATCGATTTAATCAGGAAAAAACACCAAAATGACAAAAAAAGGACTTTATATGATTTTACTTGAAAAATTATGTTCGAAGGCCATATTAAAACAAATTGTGGATGGCGCTGTTATGGGGGATCTGTGGATGGCGCTGTTATGGGGAGGGGATCGGTGAATGGCGCTGATATGGGGAGGGGGGATCGGTGGATGGCGCTGATATGGGGAGGAGGGATCTGTGGGTGACGCTGATATGGGGAGGAGGGATCTGTGGGTGACGCTGATATGGGGAGGAGGGATCTGCGGGTGACACTATATAGCATCTTAGCAGCAGCATGTTGTATGTGTAGAACTACAAGTCCTAGCTGTACAATGACACTGCTAATACACACAGGATTTTCCCCCTACCTGCAATGCTCTGCAGAACTTCTCTGTCAGCTCCTGTGCCCAGCATTTGTCTCCTCAATGCCTGCAGCTACACAGTAAACACTTCAGCCCTGAGTCTGTGCAGCTGAAGGGGTTAAGAATCCTGGGAGAGAGCAATAAGCAGCAGCCGGCAGTGCAGGGGGGCGTGGCCAGCACAGTCTTGTGTACAGATCTCTCAGGCTTGTGCACCAACATCATCAGAGCAGGGAGAGGAGCTGACATCACAGGTCATGTGACCTCAGTGAAAGCTGGTACATTTGCCTAGTTAGAAACGTAGAATAAAAAAATAACTCGGATAGTCTGGTAATAAGTAACTTCTCCCAGGAGCCCGCAGCCTCTGCTATACAAACAATCGGTTTGTGCGCTGTGTGTCCGTCTTACAGGTCTCTCATATTCCCGTTCAGACCGGCACAGCATTTCCAGCACGCAGAAAAGCACGGTGCGGCGCGTTATTCAGTCCTGCAAAAAAACAAAACAAAAAAAAAACGTACAGAAGCAGTGACAAACTATGCAGTTCTAGTCCATGGTTTCTATAAGAGATGACAACGGCCCCCGTTTCACCCCAGAAAATTACTGGCCGACAGAATGTGGTCAGAACGATGGCTTCCAGACTCCACCTCCCTGGTAGGTCAGGGGTTTAGTCCTTCAGCCGCCACTAGAGGGAGCTGATTGGGCTCGGGTAAAGGTCGGTGTCTGCAGGCAGCTCCCCCTAGTGGCCGCTGCAGGCAGCCCGAATGTTCAGCTGATTCTTCATATATCATTTGGTAATCAAACAATACATTCTGCAAAATAGCATCAGGGCTGAATCTGCTTCCTGTGACATCACCGCCCTCCTGCCGCGGGACAGAGCAGCCGCCGCCGAGTCTACAGAGCCAGGACCCCTCACTAGACCTAAGGACTGGGGCCTGCAGAACCTCTTTACCAACCCTCATTTCTAAAAAGCCAGAATGCCCCCTGCTGATCTCCTGTTGGCCCGACAACTGTGGACTTGTCGTGTATTCTGGGACTTGTAGTCCTCACTGCTGTCTCTTCCTGTTTGCAGGAGCCATGGACACCGATCTATTCATGGAGTGTGAGGAGGAGGAGCTGGAGCCATGGCAGAAGATCAGCGATGTGATTGAGGACTCTGTGGTGGAGGACTACAGCTACCTGGACAAGACCAACACCGGTAACCACTGCAGAATCCAGGGGGCATCTGACATGGTGATCCTGTCTACATGCATCCGCTGGGGGTTGTAGTCTGATGAGCACATTCTTCTTGTCCTATTGCAGTTTCCATCAGCCTCCAGCCAGTCACAGCTTCCCTGCCTGTAATGCAGCCCACCCTGGGCAGTCAGTTTACCACAGCAACCACCATAGCCAACACCCTCACCCAGAATACGGACAACACAAAGAAAACCGTAGTCACTCTGATCGCAAATAATAGCGGTAAGTGGGCATACGCCTCGCACTCTGTAGACTGTTCTGCAGATGTCTACAGACACTTGTGTCTTTCTGCTTCAGGTCCAACGCCTATCATGCAGCAGGGTCCTCAGCCCCTCATTCTGACGCAGAACACAGCGTCGGGCCTGGGCACAATGGTTTCTCAGCCTGTACTGCGCCCCATGCAGGTGATGCAGAATGCCAACCATTCTGCCAACAACTCCATCGCAGCGCAGCCTATCTTCATAACAGCGCAGGTAGGAGCCTACCGCAACCTGTCCTCGTTCATGACCTATTCCCTGCAGTACTTCTGTAGGACGGCGGTCCGTGAGGATCGTGTCAGGGGGCACTCGTAAATACTTTGTTCTTGTCGCAGGGCTTTCCTGTCCGAAACATCAGACCGGTCCAAAATACAGTGAACGCCATGAATCAAGTAGGCATCGTTCTGAACGTCCAGCAGGGCCAGACTGTTAGGCCCATCACCATTGTACCAGGTAGGTTGGAACATTTAAATCGCTGGTTTACCCTTCCGTTATCGGTGGCCCAGCTTCTCCTAACTCTTCCCTCACTCTTTCCAGCAGCAGGCACACAGTTCATGAAACCAGGCGTTGGCGTTCCTCAAGTGTTTTCTCAAATGACTCAGGTGCGACCAGCAACCACTGTCGCCGTGCGCCCAGCCACAAACACCTTCACCACGGTCATCCCTGCCACCCTGACAATACGCAGCACGATGCCACAATCCCAGAACCAGCTCAACAAATCCATCTGCAGCACTTTGACCACATCCGCACCTAGCCAACAACCTCTCCGGCAAATCACTGTGCAGCAGCCAACCCAGGCGCTGGCCATCACTCAGAACCAGAATAATCCCAACAGCAGCCCCAAGCTGGGTGAGTATATCACTGGGACACATCCATCGTGTCTGCCCCCGTTATCTCACTCTATTCCTGCTCCTTGTCTTGTACCCCACCTTCTCCCCGTCTTACCTGTGTGTTCCCTCGTCTTGTCCCTCGTCTTGCCCGTGTGTTCCCCCGTCTCATCCCCCATATTATCTGTGTGTTCCCTCGTCTCGTCCCCCATATTATCTGTGTGTTCCCCCGTCTCGTCCCACATATTATCTGTGTGTTCCCCCGTCTCGTCCCCCATATTATCTGTGTGTTCCCCCGTCTCGTCCCCCATATTATCTGTGTGTTCCCCCGTCTCGTCCCCCATATTATCTGTGTGTTCCCCCGTCTCGTCCCCCATATTATCTGTGTGTTCCCCCGTCTCGTCCCCCATATTATCTGTGTGTGTTCCCTCGTCTTGCCCCCCATATTATCTGTGTGTGTTCCCTCGTCTTGCCCGTGTGTTCCCCCATATTATCTGTGTGTTCCCTCGCCCGTGTGTTCCCCCATATTATCTGTGTGTTCCCCCGTCTTGCCCGTGTGTTCCCCCGTCTCGTCCCCCATATTATCTGTATGTTCCCTCGTCTTGCCCGTGTGTTCCCCCGTCTCGTCCCCCATATTATCTGTGTGTTCCCCCGTCTTGCCCGTGTGTTCCCCCATATTATCTGTGTGTTCCCCCGTCTCGTCCCCCATATTATCTGTATGTTCCCTCGTCTTGCCCGTGTGTTCCCCCGTCTCGTCCCCCGTCTCGTCCCCCATATTATCTGTGTGTTCCCTCGCCTTGCCTGTGTGTTCCCCCATATTATCTGTGTGTTCCCTCATCTTGCCCGTGTGTTCCCCCATATTATGTGTGTGTTCCCTCATCTTGCCCGTGTGTTCCCCCATATTATCTGTGTGTGTTCCCCCGTCTCGTCCCCCATATTATCTGTGTGTGTTCCCTCGTCTTGCCCCCCATATTATCTGTGTGTGTTCCCTCGTCTTGCCCGTGTGTTCCCCCATATTCTGTGTTCCCCCGTCTCGTCCCCCATATTATCTGTGTGTTCCCCCGTCTTGCCCGTGTGTTCCTCCGTCTTGCCCCCCATATTATCTGTGTTCCCCCGTCTTGCCCCCCATATTATCTGTGTTCCCCCGTCTTGCCCGTGTGTTCCTCCGTCTTGCCCCCCATATTATCTGTGTGTTCCTCCGTCTTGCCCCCCATATTATCTGTGTTCCCCCGTCTTGCCCCCCATATTATCTGTGTTCCCCCGTCTTGCCCCCCATATTATCTGTGTTCCCCCGTCTTGCCCCCCATATTATCTGTGTTCCCCCGTCTTGCCCCCCATATTATCTGTGTTCCCCCGTCTTGCCCCCCATATTATCTGTGTTCCCCCGTCTTGCCCCCCATATTATCTGTGTGTTCCCCCGTCTTGCCCCCCATATTATCTGTGTGTTCCCCCGTCTTGCCCCCCATATTATCTGTGTGTTCCCCCGTCTTGCCCCCCATATTATCTGTGTGTTCCCCCGTCTTGCCCCCCATATTATCTGTGTGTTCCCCCGTCTTGCCCCCCATATTATCTGTTCCCCCGTCTTGCCCCCCATATTATCTGTGTTCCCCCGTCTTGCCCCCCATATTATCTGTGTGTTCCCCCGTCTTGCCCCCCATATTATCTGTGTGTTCCCCCGTCTTGCCCCCCATATTATCTGTGTGTTCCCCCGTCTTGCCCCCCATATTATCTGTGTGTTCCCCCGTCTCGCCCCCCATATTATCTGTGTGTTCCCCCGTCTCGCCCCCCATATTATCTGTGTGTTCCCCCGTCTCGCCCCCCATATTATCTGTGTGTTTCCCCCGTCTTGCCCCCATATTATCTGTGTGTTTCCCCCGTCTTGCCCCCCATATTATCTGTGTGTTCCCCCGTCTCGTCCCCCATATTATGTGTTCCCCCGTCTTGCCCGTGTGTTTCCCCCGTCTTGCCCCCCATATTATCTGTGTTCCCTCGTCTTGCCCGTGTGTTCCCCCGTCTTGCCCGTGTGTTCCCCCGTTTCGTCCCCCATATTATCTGTGTCTACTCGTCTTGCCCGTGTGTTTCCCCGTCTCGTCCAGTGTTCTGTGAGTCGTCCGTCCCCCGCTGGGTAACACTTTCCTCTGTCTTTATGCCATGCAGTAAATATTTCCAGCTTGGTCACGGTGAAGAGACCTGGTGAAACCAATGATGTGGTAAAATTTGTGAATGCGGTCAGTGGCTGCCAGACCACCACCCAGAATTCCACACAGCTCATCTTTTCCAGCACAGTTGGCAACAATGGCACAAACGTGGGCACCCTGCAAAGGAGCATCCAGTTAGAGTCTATTGGCCTGAAAGGTATGACTTTAGATGGCGCCCTGTAGCATCACGTACAGTAGGTGCTGATACCGGGTGTGTCCTCATTGATGTTTGCTCTCTGCTCCTCCAGCAGCTGCGCCCTCTGGAGCTCAGATGGAGAATCCGGACTCCTCTAGGAAGTACTGCCCAAGGTGTCAGACGCCATTCCGGGTTACAGAAGCTCTTCGAGGTCATATGTGTGTAAGTGAGAAGTTCTGGTAATGGTCGTGTCCGTCACAAACAGGAGTGAAGCCCCATCACACCTAACCATACTCATGGGTGCCTGACATAGTGATCATAGAAGTAGTGATGAGGACTATGCATACGTGATACGTAACCTATAAATTATCAGCCGTCTGTGACCCTCAGTGTGAAAGGCATTACAAATGGCGGAAGCAGCCGTCCATCTCATACTGGACCAGTTACCATGTTAATGGAGGTCACTTGATGTCTCTCTTTCTAGTACTGCTGCCCCGACCTGGTGGACTTCTCCAAGAAAGGGAAATCTGATTCTGAGCTAGCCAGCCAGCCAAGCCCGGATAAAGCGGCCAGTACACTGAGTGGTGCAGCGCCCCCAGCTGGCAAGGCCCAGGATAGCACTGCAGATGATGCCTCACAGGGCAAGCTCATCATGCTTGTAGATGACTTCTATTATGGCCGTGATGTTGGTCAGACATACCAGATGCAAGGAGTTCCTAAAGTGGCCACGACTTTCCGCTGTATGCACTGCTCCAAGCGGCTGAAGAATAATATCAGGTGGGCGCTGGTTGACTTTGGTCATGACACCCTGGCATTCATCTGCCGTTCTCATAACTCGGAATGTCTCTGGTCTCCTCAAGGTTCATGAATCACATGAGGCACCACGTGGAGTTGGACCAACAGAATGGCGAGGTGGACGGGCACACTACATGCCAGCACTGCTATCGGCAGTTCTCCACTCCATTCCAGCTACAGTGCCACCTGGAGAACGTGCACAGCTCCTACGAGTCCACCAGTGAGTAAAAAACCACGACGTGCTCAGAGTAGCTAATAATGATGATGATTGGTGTGAACCTTCAGACGAGGGGAGCAGTATGTAAATGCGCAGACGTACAGGTTGTGTAGATGGACTGGCGACTTCCCTGATTACCACTGGAGATATTTATTCATTTATTTTATTTGCAGCTAAATGTAAGATTTGTGAATGGGCGTTTGACAGTGAACCGCTCTTCCTGCAGCACATGAAAGACACCCACAAACCTGGGGAAATGCCATACGTGTGCCAGGTAAGTGCCATGCCGGTCTGATCGCCTGCCTCCGATGCAGCACATCTTCTCCATGTCCGCTTCTCTTCCAGGTGTGTTCTTACCGCTCCTCCCTCTATTCGGAGGTGGACACCCATTTCCGACTGAACCACGAGGACACGCGGCACCTGCTGTGCGTTTATTGTCTGAAGGTGTTTAAGAATGGCAACGCCTTCCAGCAGCACTTCATGCGGCACCAGGTACAGTGCATCAGTCTCATCGGCTGCACCGCCTTCCCTTCTGCTTTCTGCTGTCATGCCAAGCATTGCGCCAGATGGACTTGTATGCCATGGCAGAAATTAGAACAGGAAGTGCCATGCGAGCACATGCCAGACTTGAGCAGGCCACACATTGACTTGTTTCTCCGTATACATGCATGCCTAGCCGCTGCCAGACACTCCCGCGTGGCCTGGTGTGTATGGCCCGTCTGTCATGCACGTGTCGCCATGACCACCTGGGTTTTACAACATGAATTCTTTTTTTCGGTGACGGCCTCTTCACTTCACCTTTGGACAAGCAGAAGAGCGTCTACCATTGCAACAAATGCCGTCTTCAGTTTCTGTTTGCGAAAGACAAGATCGAACACAAGTTACAGCACCACAAAACCTTCCGCAAACCTCGCCAGCTGGAGGGTCTGAAGCCTGGCACCAAGGTGAGCCTTCCGAATGCTCCTAGTGTGTGACGCAGCCTGAGCGCTCCCAGTCCGCAGCATGTGAATGGTGTCTGTATTGTGTACCCACAGGTAACCATCAGAGCCTCTCGGGCGCCTGCACGGGCCCTTCCTCTCTCCTCGGATACCCCCTTGTTGCCCCTGCCAGACATGATCCCCATCCCTCCTATCCCACCTACAGAGTCCATGGAAATTGAAGACTACTCCAACCGGTCAGTCATGAGGCACTTGGGAATCTAGTACAGGGACGGCCATAGGTTTTCTTTTATGGGCGGTGGAGAGCTGGGGCGCAGGACACACAGTGATGGTGTATGCTTTATCTGGTCTGGATGTTCCCCACCAACACCATTAACCCTCTGTTCCCCATTGCTCTTTTCAGGGTCACCATAGGAAAGCAGTCATGCCTGGAGTGCAGCTTCGACATCCCGGATTTCCACAATCATTTCCCCACTTACGTGCACTGCTCCCTCTGCCGCTATGGTACCTGCTGCTCCCGAGCTTATGCTAATCACATGATCAAGTGAGTGCACCGTGCTGCCTGTATACTGCGCTGTCTGTGTGGCTGCTAACCTGACCCCTCTGATCTCTCATCATTCAGCAACCACGTGCCACGGAAGAGTCCAAAGTACCAGTCGCTGTTTAAGAGCTGTCTGCCCAGGTGAGTGCTGTGCCAGGAGCAGTGCCTCCGAGTCTGAGCTGCAGGTGGCTGACCCTGATCTTTCCTCTGCAGTGACGACATGGTGCTGACCTGCTCCTCCTGCCCTTTTGTCACACGAATTGGCGATGCCATGGCTAAACATCTGGTTTTCAACACCTCGCACAGCGGTGCTTCTGTCATGGGCACAAGTAAGTATCGCCCACACTGCTGCAAAACGGGCGTTCCCACTACTGTAATGCGCAGACTATATAACGTCATACAGGATGGTAACCCTATTGTTTTTCTCCCCACAGGTTCTACCTCGCCTGACCTTTCCTGGTAATTATCCGGCAGGGTAAAAATCTTCACCAAAGCCAAAATAAGGGTCCATATAACCAGTATATAAGTGTGCTTACAGTGCTCGTCCTGCCCGACAGATGGGGGCACTGTGCGCTATGTCCATTATGTTGAAGGTAACGTCCATTTTCTTCTTCTTAATACTTTTTGTTTTCACCCAAATTGCAGGGTCTTGGGGCCTGTAGAGGAAACTAATGTCAGGACCAGTCCAGAGCTTATAGGGGAAAGTGAGGTCAAGGATGGTGAAAAAGGGAAAATATCACCTGTATCCGATCCCTCCAGCCCAGAGCAGAAAGACGTGAGAATCGACGTGAACGAGCTTGACGAGGCAGAGGATGGTGACACTGAAGAAGACGAGGAGACCGAGCAGCAGCTGAGTGTGAAGAGGCTTCGTGTCGTATTGTTTGCCTTGTGCTGCGGCATCCAGCAGGCAGTTGAGCACTTCCACCACTCTCCAAGTGACATCAGACGATGGGTCCAGAGGTTCCAGGACGAGAACCAAGACAACCTGTCCGAGGGCAAATACCTCAGCTCAGAGGTGGAGGAGAAACTGGCCGAGTGGGTGCTGACCCAGAGAGAGCAGCAGCAGCCGGTCAATGAAGAGAGCCTCTTCCAAAAGGCCACCAAGATTGGCCGCTCTCTGGAAGGAGGCTTCAAGATCTCCTATGAATGGGCGGTAAAGTTCATGCTACGGCACTGTCTAAGCTCCCATGATAAAGTGGCCGTGGCCAACCGGCTGCCCAGTGAAATGGAGGACAACGCACAAACGTTTATCAGTTTTGTGCAGCGACAGATACCCAGCCAGGACCTCCCATTGTCCATGATCGCTGCAGTGGATGAAATTTCTCTCTTCCTCGACCTGGAACATCTGAGTGGTGAGCAGAAGGAGAGCGCGTTGCAGACTGTGGGGACAGGGGAGCCGTGGTGCGACATCGTGCTGACCATTTTAGCTGACGGAAGCCTGTTACCCACACTGGTGTGTTGTCGAGGTGGCCCCATAAGGCCGGAGCATGTCTCGGAGTCCATCAGACTAGAAACCAGGGAAGAAGGGTTTAATGACGATGAAGTCATGGAGCTGTGGTCGTCCGTTGTCTGGCGGAAACACGTGGATGCTCCAAATAACAAAGGTATGGCAGTATTGGACTGTCACCGATCACACCTGTCCGATGAGGTCCTCTCCCTCCTCAGCTCCACCTGCACGTTGCCTGCTGTTGTTCCTGCCGGCTGTAGCTCCAAGATACAACCGTTGAATGTCTGCATTAGGAGAGCGATCACCAACTTCCTGCGCAAGAAGTGGAGAGACCAGGCCGAAGAGATGGCGGAGGAAAGCTGCAGCTTGGAACGGTTGCTTCAGCTTGTGCTCCGCTGGCTAACAGAGGTCCTAGACGTGATAAGTGATCACCCAGAACTGGTGCAGCAATCATTCCTGGTGGCCAGCGTCCTGCCGGGGCCCGACGGCACGGCCAATACAAGCAAACGTAATGCAGAAATGCAGGAAGAGCTCATAGACCTGCTAGAAGGAGAGCTCCAGCTGACCCACGAAGAAGACTCCGACCAGAGCACGGACAGCCCCTGCCACGTGTACCCTGACCCGGAGGTTCTGCAGCGACTTTTTGAGGACAGTGACCCAGAATCGTTCTATGGCTTTGATGAGACTGAACTGTAACCCCCTCAGTTATTGATCACTTTCCTAGAAGGGGCTGTAGCTGGCCTGGTCCACCCCTTCCAGGGATGCTACCTCTCCTGTAGATGAAGACCCCGGGGCCGCCCCTCCACCTTGAATTATGTATATTGATTCTGTAAGGACTGCCGAGATGGGAGCAGGTTACCCCGGCCGCTCGCTCGTGCGTCTAGTAAGCTTTTATTTGGTTTAGTTTTTCTTTTAACCTCTCCTCCTCCATGTCCCGGCCTAGTAACCAGCAGGCGGTAGGACCCGTGTACAGTACTAAAGCTCTCGCTTGTATATATGAAACGCAGAATAAAGGCGGCTCGAGGCGATTCTGTGGTTTTATTAGGTGAAGATGTGAATTTTTTTTATATAATATATATATATATAAAGTGTTCTGGTTCTGACACCCTGCAGTGTCCACTTCTTCCGAGTCTGGTACTAAGCTGAATCAACCCTTTTTACGTGACCGTGCCCTGTACAGGTCCTTCCTCCCTTATTTTTTGTATTGTTGATTCCTGAGTTGCTGTCCCACCCCGGGGGGGTCGGGGGGGTCCCTGGGGCGAAAGAGAGACACTAGTGGTTTATAGAGGTAGAGAGCACAGACCAGCATGGGACACCTAGAGTTTTAACCCTTTTTTTTTATTTTTTATTTCTAATAAAACAGTATAAACTGAATCTAGTGTATGTGGTGACTTGATTGAGGGAGACTGAAACGGGTGCGAGGGTCGCTGTGCCGTCGGGGGATCCTGGCGCTCATAGAGCGACCCTATTAAAGGGCTCATCATCCTGTATACAATCGGGGGCGCTGCAGCCGCTTGTGAAATGTAAACCTCCGTTCTAACCTCTGCTCCGATATAATGTCCCGGATGGAGGAGATCGCCTTCATGTAAGGCAGCTGTGGAACCTACACACGTGGCAAGTCTTCAAGCATAATGGGTGTTACTGCAGAGGGGAGGAAAGGGACCCGATGCTGGTGTCATCTGCCCACCGGGTACTTTCCAGTGAGACTGGGTGCAGTCACTCCCTTTTAGGATGGTGAGTCCATGTTGTATCCTATCATTTCTGATCCTTAGCACTCATGTCCCAGTGGGGGGGAGCGGGAACCTGTGTGACACCCCTCATCCCCCATCCTCATGGCTAATTTCCTGAAAACATGGACGGCCAGCTCCACCCATCCCCCATTGGAAGTGTAGCCCCAGACAGACCTTCTGCTGCCGTGGAGAAGCAGTCGCTCCGTCTCCTAGATGTCCTTGTTTAGGATCGTTCAAAAACAGCGCCACACCTGTCCACAGGTTGTGGTTGGAATTACAGCACACCCCCAGAGAATGTCCTCTTGGAGGGTCACGTCCCAACCACTTTCTTGCAACTCTAAGTTTACTGATCTCTTACATGAGTTTCCAGCCGTGCATGCCTTGTTAAAGGGGTGGTCCGGATTAGAAGAACTTGGCTGCTTCTATAAAGGGCATCATAGATCAGCAGAACCACACAGAAAACAGCCACGTTCTTCTAATCATGGACATCCCCTTTAAATCTAAAGCCTGCAGCTTGTGGATTGCAGGTGATCCTATCTTTCCATATCACCACGACGGCCATACAAGGAGATTGACCCCTGACCTCTGTAGGTTTAAATACCCCCTCCCACCACCAAACACCAGTGTTTCCTGTCCCTACAGGGGCGGAGAAAGGTCTCCGCAGGCAGCTGCAGGTCCCGAAGTGGATGGAGTCACGTACCTGCTTCAGCGGGACCCCCCTGTCAGCCCGCGGTCTCGTACTAACGCCAGACGGGGGATAGGGAGAGACTCGCCTCCGGTTGATCTGGGGCCTGCTCCCGGAGCACTGAATGCCCGCTGGTTCATTGAAACCATGCCGGTTTGTGCGCCCAGCGGCGCTATACAAATTCATCACTTCCGGGTAGCTGTGACGTTTCCGGAAGTGACACGGAGGGCCGGCTTCGGGAAGCGGGAGAATTCAAATGGATCCTCCTGCTGCAGCGTCCTGCGGTGAGTGTTTACCCTCTGGCTATACTTCAGGATGTCTGCGTCTGAGCATACCGAGGCCTCTACTCTGCCGTCCGTAAGTTCCCCATAGGGGAGAGTTTTTCTTCCTCTCTCACCTGGGCACATTATTGATGGGTTTTCTCAGAGAATCCTTAGCAGTCTGGAAAAGCCAAGAAAAAACCCAAGAAGTCATCAAAGTGTACTTCATGTCTTGATCGACTACCTGATGACCACTCTAAAAAGTTGTGCAGGGATTGCATTTCTAAAATTGTCCGTGATGAACAGCCGTCCCTCATGGACGAGATTAAGTCTATGATTCAGGAAGAGATTAAATCCTCCTTTGCGGCTTTTTCTTCTCTTCAAACAGAGAAACCCGTTGTTTCGGAGCCCCCCGCCAAAAATCTGACTTATTTTTCATCCGATTCTGAAGTTTATGGGGGTTCGGCTTCCTCCTCTAGACATATGGAGGATGAAGATAAGCTCTCTGAACGAGAATTTTCAGAGAACAGAAGGAAATTTTATTTTTCTTCTGAGGATATGCCTGAGCTTTTAAAAGCCGTCAGAGCTACTATGGGAGTAGAGGAGGTCCCTTCTACTCCATCAGTACAAGATGAGATGTTTGGAGATCTCAGGGTAAAGAAATCCAGAGTCTTCCCTATTAATGATAATATCAAGGGGATGCTTTTGGATGAATGGGCAGATCCGGAGAAACGGCTGGGAGTTGCCAGATCCTTCCAAAACCGGCTTCTCTTTGATAAAGAAGAAGCTAGGACCTTTGATACCATCCCTAAAATTGATGCCCAGGTAGCTAGGGTCAATAAGAAGACCAGGATGCCTCTCAGCTCAAAGATCCACTGGATAGAAAGGCTGACGGCCTATTGAGAAGGTCCTGGGAGGCTGCCATGTTCATGCTTAAATCGAACATAGCAGCCACATCAATTTGCCAGATCTATGTTCATCTGTCTCTCAGAGTTAGAGAATAGGGCCTCCAGCGATTCCTCAACAAATGAGATTTTGAGTGCTATTCCCTTGTTAAAATCTGCTACAGCTTTTTTAGCGGACGCCTCCGCGGAGTCGGTACCTTTTTTGCAGCAAAGGATGCGGGTCTGTCCAATGCAGCTCGCCGTGCCTTGTGGGTGAAATGCTGGTCGGGGGACAAAGTGTCAAAATCTAGACTTTGCGGCATCCCCTTTTCTGGAGAGCATGTATTCGGACCAGAATTAGAAAAGATCCTAGAAAAGGCCTCGGATAAAAAGAAGTGTTTTCCGGAGGAAAAGGTCTATAAAAGGAAGTATCCCTTTCGTGCACCTTCCAACCAAAGTAGTCAGTACAGTGGTAAGGGCAAGTCAGGCCGTTTCAGTTACCCCAAAGGGGGGAGGGGTAGGGCTCCTGCCTCTGCCCCCCAAAAAGGAAATGGAAACCAGTGACATCAGGGTAGGGGGGAGATTGAGGATGTTTTTTCCCCATTGGGAGGAGATATCCTCAAACTCCTGGGCTCTGAGGATTGTAGAGTCAGGTTACAGAATACAATTCTCGGTTTCTCCCCCAAAGAGATTTCTAGTCACCAAGGTTGCGATCCCAGACTTCAATCATCCTATTCACATGGGCATTCGGGAACTACTCGCAAAAGGGGTAGTGGTGGAAGTACCACGATCCGAACAAGGAAAGGGGTTCTATTCAAACCTCTTCCTAGTGAAGAAGGAGGGATCCTATCGCACAATTATAAACTTAAAGCGCCTGAACAGGTACATTACCTATCAAAAATTCAGGATGGAGACCCTAAGATCTATAGTTCCTCTTCTCCAGAACAATTCAGTAATGTGCTCGTTCGATCTGACCGACGCCTACTATCATGTACCGATACATCCCAGCTCTCAACGGTTCTTAAGGTTCGCGGTCAGAGACCATCTGGGCAGAATTTTCCATTACCAATTCACCTCTCTCCCCTTCGGCATATCATCAGCCCCTCGAGTTTTTACAAAACTAATGATTGAGGTAGTGGCTTATCTAAGGAAGGAAGGTCTGACAGTTTTTCCATACTTAGATGATTTTCTGATCTCAAACAGTTCCGCTCTTCTTCTGCAGAGAGATCTAATTCTTTTCCGTTAAACCCTAGAGCAGTGATGTCGAACCTTTTAGAGGCCGAGTACCCAAACTGCAACCCAAAACCAACTTATTTATCGTAAAGTGCCAACATGGCAATTTAAACTGAATACTATAGTTCAATATAGTATATATTCCATGTACTTTATCATTTAGCTATTAAAGCCTGCCTACTTTCAGTGCGCTGCCTGCGCTGTTCATAGTGCGCCCTGCGCTGATGAATGGCAGGAAAAGTCTAAAGCATATTGGTACACCATAGACTTTTTTTCACAGTGCGGGTGCCCACAGAGAGGGCTCTGAGTGCCGCCTCTGGCACCCGTGCCATAGGTTCGCCATCACTGCCCTAGAGGGACTGGGTTGGTTGATCAACATAAGAAAATCACAGTTAGATCCGACAACAAAGATCCAGTTCCTGGGGGTTATTCTGGATTCCCAGAAACAGATAACCTGTTTACCTCAGAGCAAGATACAGGACATCCAAAAGAAAATCTCCATCTTCAACTCAAGGAGTTTCTGCTCCATCAGAGACTCAATGAGTCTCCTGGGGATCCTCACATCCTGCATACCGTCCGTTCAGTGGTGTCAGATCCATTTCCGAACCCTGTAGATATGGATCCTCAGGGTCTGGGACAGAAGGGAATCTTCCCTAGACCAAAAGGTGATCATCCCTCAGAGGATAAAAACCTCCCTTCTTTGGTGGAAAAACAGGCTCAATATCTCCAGAGGGGTGAAGTGGTCAAAGAATCCCTATGCCCAGATCACCACGGATGCAAGCCAGTACGGTTGGGGAGCGAAGGTCGGAGACGTTTATTACCAGGGATTCTGGCCAAAATCTTTCAGTCTCCAGTCATCAAATCTTCGAGAATTGAGGGCAGTCTGGGAAACTCTAAAGAAAGCAAAGATTCATCTTCAGGGCCATCACGTAAGAGTCCTGTCAGACAATACAACAGTGATAAGGTATTTAAATCATCAGGGAGGCACGGGTTCGAGCAGCCTGCTGGATTTGTCGGCAAAGATATTCACCTGGGCCGAAGCAAATGTCCAGTCAGTGTCTGCAGTCCACCTGAAAGGGTCCCTAAATGTGGAAGCAGATTACCTAAGCCGGGCAAAAATAGACCACTCAGAATGGTCCTTAAATGAGGAAGTCTTCCTGATGATATCGGACAAGTGGGGGAGACCAACAATAGATCTCTTTGCCACTCGAGTAAACTCAAAATTGCCAGTCTTTTGTTCCCTACATCCCAGAGACAACCCGAGATGTCTGGACGCTTTCTCTTTCAGATGGAACCGAGGTCTCTATTACGCTTTCCCTCCTCTTCCGTTAATACCGAGGGTGGTACAGAAGATCATACAGGACAGTACTTCAGTCATACTAGTGACACCCTACTGGCCAAAGAGGAGCTGGTTCCCAATCTTGTGGAACCTTGCCAGCGAGGATCCTTGGATTCTACCAAAGAGACGAGACATCCTTCACCAAGGTCCGATTCTACACCCGGACTCGGACTTCCTCAACCTAGCAGCCTGGATCCTGAAACCCAGATCCTAAAGCATCAGGGACTATCGGATGCGGTAATTTCAACCCTAAAGGCTTCCAAAAAGAAAGTCAATTTACCTGAAGATTTGGAAACGGTTCTGCTCGTGGTCAGGTTTGCCCTCACCAAATACCTCAGCTCCAAACATCCAAATGATTCTGGACTTTTTACAAAAAGGCTTTGACATGGGATTAAGACCATCCACACTCAGGGTACAGGTATCAGCCCTCAGTTGCTTTTACGACACCGAACCATAGGTGGATAAAGCGATTCATGAAGGCAATAACGAGGTTACGTCCGACTCTAAGGTCTCAGGTACCTACCTGGGATTTAGACATCGTCCTTAGGGGACTATCACATCCTCCATTTGAACCTCTGAGTGACTGCTCTCTGAAGCTAAAATCCTACAAGACTGCATTCCTGGTTGCCATCACCTCAGCGAGAAGAATAAGTGAACTACAGGCACTTTCAATTAGAGAGCCTTACCTAGAGGTCCTGGACGACAGGATAGTTCTAAAACTAGACCCGTGTTTTCTACCGAAAGTAGTCTCGAAATCTCATAAGGACCAGGAGATCACTCTTCCTTCCTTGTTTAACAACCCATCTAATGATCGGGAATCTACCCTTCATTCACTTGATGTCAGACGGGCAGTACTGGATTAGAGACCATTAAGGACTTTAGGAAGTCAGACTGCCTCTTTATCCAGTTTGGAGGAAGAAACAAGGGTCAGAAAGCTTCCAAGTCCTCCATTGCCAGATGGATCAAAGCTACCATCACTCTTTATTCCTTACAGAATCTTTCCTGCCCTGATATCAGAGCCCACTCTACTAGGGCAATGTCATCTTCTCAAGCAGAAAGAGCAGGTGTCTCCCTTGAGGAGATTTGTAAGGCAGCCACTTGGTCCAGTATCCATACTTTTGCCAAACATTATAGATTGGACCTTTTCAAAAAGACATATGTCTTTCCGACAAAAAGTCTTTCAGTCTGTGTCCCCCCCGTAGATTCATATTTGATATACCTCCTTGTATGGCCGTCGTGGTGATGATATGGAAAGCCGGAATTAGTACTTACCGGTAATTCATTTTCCATGAGATCACCACGACGGCCCGTATTTCTCACCCTGTTAATTACTTGGGGGTTGATATGATGAAATATCGTCTCCTGTTTATTTAAATTTTTTTCACGTGTGTATCCACCACCCTTTACTCTGGTATGTTGGAAGCACTGGTGGTGGGAGGGGGTATTTAAACCTTTCTCTGCTTCCTGCCCCTACAGAGGTCAGGGGTCAATCTCCTTGTATGGCCATCGTGGTGATCTCATGGAAAATGAATTACCAGTAAGTACTAATTCCGGCTTTTACAGGACCCCTTTTAATAAGTATTGAATATCAGATGCTACTGCAGTGTGGAGGTATAGGACCGCATTGTGTGCACAGGTCGAGAGGCTCAGATGACACGGATACCACGAATACAGTCTGACATTCAGATTTATTTCTCATATACAAAAGACAAATAATAAAGCAGAAAGATGTCATCTCAGGAGGCCACGGTCCTCATTCAAACCCACTGCAAGAGAAAGAGCAGCCATGATTATGGTTATACGTGGCTCGTCATTGGTACTGGGGGAGGGGCAACTCCACCAACCTGATCAGATGTGCAATCTCCCAGTTGGTGTCAGAAGACAGCGGCCCCTCGATCTCCACTCCGCTCTCTGTGACGGTGGCGATTTCATACTGAAAGGTAAGAGGACGGTTACCCCTGCCCAGCGCACACGGGTCCGAGCCTTTAGTACGGCTGACTTACTCTGTTGTAGGACCGGGCGTCCCGGTAGTACAGCACCTTCATGCAGCGCTCTATCAGCTGGCGCGCCTCCTCCCGGGTCAGCTGGGCCTTGTTCTCCACCTGGTCCCGCATCAGCGGCTGCACAAGGAAAGATGTGGTAACTACACCTGTAAGCACCGCCATCCTGCCCCAACACCCCCCCAGCGGCTACATACCTGAGCTAGGTAAGCACCAAAGCCAGTGGCTATGGTCGGGGCTTCATAGGCCACACCCAACTTGTCCACATAACCCAGGAAACTGGAAATGCAAATACAAACTGGTCAGAACTTGACGAAGGAGTAGATCCCTGAGGATGGGCAGACGAGGACTGCGGGCGCACCTCTCTCCTTTGTAGAACCCCGCCAGCACCACCGTGTTCCAGAGCGGGTTCATCTTGCTCCTGCGGTTGTACATGACACGGGTGAGCCATGAGTGGACAGCCTTCGGACTGTAGCCGTGTCCGTCTCCCACCAGCTCCTCGTCAATCCTGTGACACAAACAAGGCGGTCACCCAAAGTCCTTACATTACCGGAGGTTACAGGTACTCGCCTCAGATTAGGCCCGTACAGTAAAGACCTGAAGGGGCAAGTGCTAGCAGAGACCCCAATAACAGTGAACCAATCAGCAGTAGCCATTATGTGATGGGCAGGGTGGGACCGGACCAGTACTCAGTATAGGCAATGAGCGGGTGATGGGCAGGACGGTGCCAGTACTCAGTATAGGCACTAAGCGGGTGATTGGCAGGATGACAGTACGGGGTCGGTACTCAGTATAGGCACTAAGCAGGTGATGGGCAGGATGACAGAACGGGGCCGGGTTTGGTACTCAGTATAGGCACCGAGCGGGTGATGGGCAGGATGACAGGGCTGGGTTCGGTACTCAGTATAGGCACCGAGCGGGTGATGGGCAGGATGACAGTACAGGGCCAGTACTCAGTATAGGCACCGAGCGGGTGATGGGCAGGATGACAGTACAGGGCCAGTACTCAGTATAGGCACCGAGCGGGTGATGGGCAGGATGACAGTACAGGGCCAGTACTCAGTATAGGCACCGAGCGGGTGATGGGCAGGATGACAATACAGGGCCAGTACTCAGTATAGGCACCGAGCGGGTGATGGGCAGGAGGACAGGGCTGAGTTAAGCACACACATATACGGTGGGATATTGGGAGACATACAGCCTTCATTACAGCGGTAGGGACCCTGGCACACTTACACCATCTGGTCGAGCACCTGCTTCAGATACTGGTAGTCGGCGTAGTCTCCGGATGCCCCCAGCATGGTGCAGGAATTAACCTTCATTATCCTGGAGATGTTGCGGAATCTGGCCAGGGAGCCGTACGAACCCAACATGTCTGCAGCGATCATCACCCCGCCATCAAACTTCACACCCAGCACCGACGTCCCGGTCACCATGGGATTCCTGCAGAGAGACGAGCTTCCGTGTGATACATGGGCAGGACCGCCACCGCCTCACAGAGCATACAGGACGGTGACGGGTAGCGGTCAGACATGGCACAGGTAGTACTATGTCAGCCCGAAATAACTACAACCCTGTCATATGAAAATATATATTACATTGTATGCATAAGGGGCACATATGGGAGTGCACAAGTATCTATACAGGAAAACTGTATTCATTTATTTTCTATTAGATTACTCGATTAATCGTAAAAAATAAGCAATATAATACTCGAGTACTGAAATAATTGTTTACTGAAGCCCTAGTACACGCACACGTGTGTGTGTGTGTGTGTGTGTGTGTGTGTGTGTGTGTGTGTGTGTGTGTGTGTGTGTGTGTGTATATATATATCTCTTACACACATACATACAGGGTATACACACACAGGGTATACACATACATACATACACACAGGGTACACACATACATACAGGGTATACACATACATACATACATACAGGGTATACACATACATACATACATACATACATACAGGGTATACACATACATACATACATACATACATACAGGGTATACACATACATACATACATACATACATACATACAGGGTATACACATACATACATACATACATACAGGGTATACACATACATACATACATACATACAGGGTATACACATACATACATACAGGGTATACACATACATACATACATACATACATACAGGGTATACACATACATACATACATACATACATACAGGGTATACACATACATACATACATACATACAGGGTATACACATACATACATACACACATACAGGGTATACACATACATACATACATACAGGGTATACACATACATACATACAGGGTATACACATACATACATACAGGGTATACACATACATACATACAGGGTATACACATACATACATACATACATACAGGGTATACACATACATACATACATACATACAGGGTATACACATACATACATACATACAGGGTATACACATACATACATACATACATACAGGGTATACACATACATACATACATACATACAGGGTATACACATACATACATACATACAGGGTATACACATACATACATACATACATACAGGGTATACACATACATACATACATACAGGGTATACACATACATACATACATACATACAGGGTATACACATACATACATACATACATACAGGGTATACACATACATACATACATACATACATACAGGGTATACACATACATACATACATACATACATACAGGGTATACACATACATACATACATACAGGGTATACACATACATACATACATACAGGGTATACACATACATACATACATACATACAGGGTATACACATACATACATACATACAGGGTATACACATACATACATACATACAGGGTATACACATACATACATACATACAGGGTATACACATACATACATACATACAGGGTATACACATACATACATACATACAGGGTATACACATACATACATACATACATACAGGGTATACACATACATACATACATACAGGGTATACACATACATACATACATACATACAGGGTATACACATACAGGGTATACACATACAGGGGTATACACATACAGGGGTATACACATACAGGGTATACACATACATACATACATACAGGGTATACACATACATACATACATACATACAGGGTATACACATACATACATACATACATACAGGGTATACACATACATACATACAGGGTATACACATACATACATACAGGGTATACACATACAGGGGTATACACATACAGGGGTATACACATACAGGGGTATACACATACAGGGGTATACACACACACACACATACAGGGGTATACACACACACATACAGGGTATACACATACACACATACAGGGTATACACATACATACATACAGGGTATACACATACATACATACAGGGTATACACATACAGGGGTATACACATACAGGGGTATACACATACAGGGGTATACACATACAGGGGTATACACACACACACACACACATACAGGGGTATACACACACACATACAGGGTATACACATACACACATACAGGGTATACACATACACACATACAGGGTATACACATACACACATACAGGGTATACACATACACACATACAGGGTATACACATACACACATACAGGGTATACACATACATACATACAGGGTATACACATACATACATACAGGGTATACACATACATACATACAGGGTATACACATACATACATACAGGGTATACACATACAGGGGTATACACATACAGGGGTATACACACACACACACACACACATACAGGGGTATACACACACACATACAGGGTATACACATACACACATACAGGGTATACACATACACACATACAGGGTATACACATACATACATACAGGGTATACACATACATACATACAGGGTATACACATACAGGGGTATACACACACACAGATATATATATTACACACATACATTTTGTTGGCAGTATCAGAAAACGAAAGTGAAAGTAGCGGCTGCGGAGCACTGCTGATAACTATAGGGACACAGGGGCCCCAGTAACAGGACTCGGCTATCACAGCTGTACCTCTTCCCCCCAATACCAGGGGGTCGGTAGTAGTCGGGAAGGGGGGGTCTCTACTCCTCCAGACATAGGACTGCTCCCCACTACTTACACCGTGTGTCTGACGGGACCCACGCCCGGGAAGGAGTGCAGTTCTCCCGGTGCCGGTCCTCCGGGGAACAGCCGCATCCCGCCGCTCATCATCATCATGCCTGCTCAACAATGACACTGCGCCTCTGCCGGAAACCACGTGACTGAGAGGACTTCCGCCCGGCCGCCATGTAAGGGCTGGCACTAGGGGCGGAGCCGGCGATGGCGCCAACCGGAAGATGGAGGCGGCTGGTAGGTACAGTGCTGAGGAGAGGGGCGGCCTCCGCTCACTCATGTATCACCTTCCGCATAGTACTGCTTGTGGAGAGTTGTACTCCTCACCTGCTGCGGTGTGGGAACTGCGTGTAAAAGTATGTGTACGCGACATATAATGTACATGTACACCCCATATATACTACACCCCATATATACTATACACCCCATATATACAGTACATGTATACCCCATATATACTACACCCCATATATACAGTACATGTATACCCCATATATACTATACACCCCATATATACAGTACATGTACACCCCATATATACTATACACCCCATATATACAGTACATGTATACCCCATATATACTACACCCCATATATACTATACACCCCATATATACAGTACATGTATACCCCATATATACTATACACCCCATATATACAGTACATGTACACCCCATATATACTATACACCCCATATATACAGTACATGTATACCCCATATATACTACACCCCATATATACTATACACCCCATATATACAGTACATGTATACCCCATATATACTACACCCCATATATACAGTACATGTATACCCCATATATACTATACACCCCATATATACAGTACATGTACACCCCATATATACTATACACCCCATATATACAGTACATGTATACCCCATATATACTACACCCCATATATACTATACACCCCATATATACAGTACATGTATACCCCATATATACTATACACCCCATATATACAGTACATGTACACCCCATATATACTATACACCCCATATATACAGTACATGTATACCCCATATATACTACACCCCATATATACTATACACCCCATATATACAGTACATGTATACCCCATATATACTATACACCCCATATACACAGTACATGTACACCCCATATATACTATACACCCCATATACACAGTACATGTACACCCCATATATACTATACACCCCATATATACAGTACATGTATACCCCATATATACTACACCCCATATATACTATACACCCCATATACACAGTACATGTATACCCCATATATACTATACACCCCATATACACAGTACATGTACACCCCATATATACTATACACCCCATATATACAGTACATGTATACCCCATATATACTACACCCCATATATACTATACACCCCATATATACTACATGTATACCCCATATATACTACACCCCATATATACTATACACCCCATATATACTACATGTATACCCCATATATACTACACCCCATATATACTATACACCCCATATATACAGTACATGTATACCCCATATATACTACACCCCATATATACTATACACCCCATATATACTACATGTATACCCCATATATACTACACCCCATATATACTATACACCCCATATATACTACATGTATACCCCATATATACTACACCCCATATATACTACACCCCATATATACTACATGTATACCCCATATATACTATACACCCCATATATACTACACCCCATATATACTACACCCCATATATACTACATGTATACCCCATATATACTATACACCCCATATATACTACACCCCATATATACTATACACCCCATATATACAGTACATGTACACCCCATATATACTACACCCCATATATACTATACACCCCATATATACTACACCCCATATATACTATACACCCCATATATACAGTACATGTACACCCCATATATACTACACCCCATATATACTATACACCCCATATATACTACATGTATACCCCATATATACTACACCCCATATATACTACACCCCATATATACTACACCCCATATATACTACATGTATACCCCATATATACTATACACCCCATATATACTACACCCCATATATACTACACCCCATATATACTACATGTATACCCCATATATACTATACACCCCATATATACAGTACATGTATACCCCATATATACTACACCCCATATATACTACACCCCATATATACTACACCCCATATATACTACACCCCATATATACTATACACCCCATATATACAGTACATGTACACCCCATATATACTACACCCCATATATACTATACACCCCATATATACTACACCCCATATATACTATACACCCCATATATACAGTACATGTACACCCCATATATACTACACCCCATATATACTATACACCCCATATATACTACATGTATACCCCATATATACTACACCCCATATATACTACACCCCATATATACTACACCCCATATATACTACATGTATACCCCATATATACTATACACCCCATATATACTACACCCCATATATACTACACCCCATATATACTACATGTATACCCCATATATACTATACACCCCATATATACAGTACATGTATACCCCATATATACTACACCCCATATATACTACACCCCATATATACTACATGTATACCCCATATATACTACACCCCATATATACTACACCCCATATATACTACATGTATACCCCATATATACTATACATCATATATACAGTACATGTATACCCCATATATACTATACACCCCATATACACAGTACATGTATACCCCATATATACTATACACCCCATATATACAGTACATGTATACCCCATATATACTATACATCATATATACAGTACATGTATACCCCATATATACTATACACCCCATATATACAGTACATGTATACCCCATATATACTACACCCCATATATACTATACACCCCATATATACTACATGTATACCCCATATATACTACACCCCATATATACTACACCCCATATATACTACACCCCATATATACTACACCCCATATATACTACATGTATACCCCATATATACTACACCCCATATATACTACACCCCATATATACTACATGTATACCCCATATATACTATACATCATATATACAGTACATGTATACCCCATATATACTATACACCCCATATATACAGTACATGTATACCCCATATATACTATACACCATATATACTATACACCCCATATATACAGTACATGTATACCCCATATATACTACACCCCATATATACTACACCCCATATATACTACATGTATACCCCATATATACTACACCCCATATATACTACACCCCATATATACTACATGTATACCCCATATATACTACACCCCATATATACTACACCCCATATATACAGTACATGTATACCCCATATATACTATACATCATATATACAGTACATGTATACCCCATATATACTATACACCCCATATATACAGTACATGTATACCCCATATATACTACACCCCATATATACTACACCCCATATATACTACATGTATACCCCATATATACTACACCCCATATATACTACACCCCATATATACTACATGTATACCCCATATATACTACACCCCATATATACTACATGTATACCCCATATATACTACACCCCATATATACTATACACCCCATATATACTACATGTATACCCCATATATACTACACCCCATATATACTACACCCCATATATACTATACACCCCATATATACAGTACATGTATACCCCATATATACTACACCCCATATATACAGTACATGTACACCCCATATATACTACACCCCATATATACTATACACCATATATACTACATGTATACCCCATATATACTATACACCCCATATATACTACACCCCATATATACTACATGTATACCCCATATATACTACACCCCATATATACTACACCCCATATATACTACATGTATACCCCATATATACTACACCCCATATATACTACACCCCATATATACTACATGTATACCCCATATATACTACACCCCATATATACTACACCCCATATATACAGTACATGTACACCCCATATATACTACACCCCATATATACTACACCCCATATATACTATACACCCCATATATACTACATGTATACCCCATATATACTACACCCCATATATACTACACCCCATATATACTATACACCCCATATATACTACATGTATACCCCATATATACTACACCCCATATATACTACACCCCATATATACTATACACCCCATATATACTACATGTATACCCCATATATACTACACCCCATATATACTACACCCCATATATACTACACCCCATATATACTACACCCCATATATACTACACACCCCATATATACTACATGTATACCCCATATATACTACACCCCATATATACTACACCCCATATATACTACACCCCATATATACTACACACCCCATATATACTACATGTATACCCCATATATACTACACCCCATATATACTACACCCCATATATACTATACACCCCATATATACTACACCCCATATATACTATACACCCCATATATACTACATGTATACCCCATATATACTACACCCCATATATACAGTACATGTACACCCCATATATACTATACCCCATATACAGTACATGTATACCCCATATATACTATACACCCCATATATACAGTACATGTATACCCCATATATACTATACACCCCATATATACAGTACATGTATACCCCATATATACTATACATCTTATATACAGTACATGTATACCCCATATATACTATACACCCCATATATACAGTACATGTATACACCATATATACTATACACCCCATATATACAGTACATGTATACCCCATATATACTATACACCCCATATATACAGTACATGTATACCCCATATATACTATACACCCCATATATACAGTACATGTATACCCCATATATACTATACACCCCATATATACAGTACATGTATACACCATATATACTATACAGTAGAAAATTGGTACCTGGAATTTTACTTTCCTTGAGTCCGAAGGCAGCACAGAATGGGGTTAACGTTGACCTCTTTTAGTTTCATAGGACCGCCCACCTAGATTTAAACAATCAAACAATTAGTCAATCACATAATTAGTACACCTATAAGGTCTGGTGAATTGCAACTGCCCCTTGTATTAAAAAATAGATCCACACAGTTGCAGAACAAAAAATATAATTTATTTAGGGAGGGTAAGCCTGTGCTGCCTTCGGACTCAAGGAAAGTAAAATTCCAGGTACCAATTTTCTACTTTCCCTTATCGTCCTCGGCAGCACAGAATGGGATTTTTATAGATTCCAAAGGGGGGGATTATACTGAAGCTGAACTTAGAATGCCTGTGCCAAAGGCTGAGCTCCTGGACTCGATGTCGAGGCGATAATGCTTTGCGAAGGTGGAAGGAGTGGACCAGGAGGCTGCGCTGCAGATTTCTTGTATAGACACCTGCCCATATTCCGCCCAAGAGGCTGCTGTCGATCTTGTGGAATGAGCCTTGATGGAAAGTGGTGGAGTTTCCCCCTCTAACAAGTAGGTTTCTGTGATGGTGTTCTTTATCCACCGGGCGAGTGAATCCTTGTATGGCGTTCGCCCTCTTCTCGGTCCAGAATAAAGCAGAAAAAGACTTTCGTCTAAACGGAACTCTTCCGTTCTTCGCAAATAAATTTCTACTGCTCTTTTCACATCTAGCATATGTAATTGCTCCTGTTCTTCATCCGCCGGATTTGGGAAGAATGTAGGCAAGAAGGTTTCCCTATTAATATTCATAGTGGAAGGAACCTTTGGTTGAAAGGAAGGTATGGTTCTAATCAATATCCCATCAGGAAGGATTCGTATATATGGATGTCTGGAAGATAACGCTCGTAGTTCCCCCAATCTTTTCGCCGAAGTAATGGCTACAAGAAACAGAACTTTGAAGGAGAGATATCTGATGTCCACCTGTTCCAGCGGTTCAAAGGGTGGTCTTGTGAGTCCCCTTAGTACTAGGGATAAGTCCCACACAGGAAAGGGTTCGTGAATCACCGGTCTTAGCCTTTTCAAGGCCTTGAAGAATCTGACTATCAGAGGATGGAACAGATATTTATTCTCTGTCAAGATATTAATGGCAGTCATCTGGGATTTTAAGGTATTCGGCTTCAAGCCCATATCAAATCCTTCTTGAAGGAACTGAAGAATACTGGAGATGTTTATTTCCGTATATCCCTTTCCCGACAACCAAGACCGGAATTTTCCTAATACTTTGGCATATTTCACATTGGTAGAACGCTTGCGGGAATTCATTAATGTGTCAATGACCGAAGCTGGTAGGCCCTCTTCCTCTAATCTGCTTCTCTCAACATCCAGGCCGTGAGGTGCAACCTGTCTAGGTTCTGATGGAATAGACCCTGCTGGAGGAGAAGGTCGGGGGCACATGGAAGCTTCCAATAGTTCCCTCCGGACAGTTGGAGAAGAAGAGGAAACCATGACCTCCGGGGCCAAAATGGTGCTATTAGTATTACTTTGGGTCTTTCTACCGCAATCTTCTGTAGAACCCTCGGTATGAGGGGTACTGGTGGAAATAGGTAGACAAATAGGCGACTCCAAGACATCGAGAAGGCGTCTACCACTGTCGGCCCGTCGTGTTTGCTCAGGGAACAGAACTTCTGGAGTTTCCGATTTTGTCTGGAGGCCATCAGATCCCAGGTTGGACAACCCCATCTGGCTATGATTTGCTTGAAGTAAATCGGATTCAAACCCCACTCGCTCGGACTGACTGTCATCCGACTCAGACGATCTGCTTGTATATTGTAACAGCCTCTTATATGAATCGCTCTTAATTGCAAAAGATGTGATTCTGCCCAGATGAAAATCCGTTTGCATAATTTCATTAAGGACGGGCTCCTCGTTCCTCCTTGTTTGTTCAGATAGAACACCGTGGAGAGGTTGTCTGAGCGAACCAGCACCGATTTTCCTTCCAGGAGGGTTTGAAAATGGACTAGTGATTCCAGAACAGCCTTCATTTCCTTGAAGTTCGAGGACTGTCGCATATCCTGGGGAGACCATTTCCCTTGGATCCATCTGTTCTGCACGTGAGCTCCCCAGCCTCTGGCTGAGGCATCCGTGGTCATTATTATCGGTGACAGATACTGAAATGATTTCCCTACTGTGAGCTTCTCCGTCTGTAACCACCAGTTCAGACTCTGAATAACGGAAGGCCTCAGGCTGATTCTTCTTTCCAAATCGCAATGACTGGTGCGTCTTGCCTGTATCATATTCCATTGAAGGTCTCGCATATGGATCTTCGCCCAGGGGACCGCATCTATGGTAGAAGTCAGATGACCCAAGGTCTTCATCACTCTGCGTACGGATGGCTTGTGAATGGATCTCAAGGTTCTCACTTCCTCTCTGATCTTCTGACCCTTGTCTGAAGGAAGGAACACTTTCATGCAGCGGGTGTCTACCACCATCCCCAAAAATCTTTTCGACGTCGTTGGGGAGAGCTGAGATTTCTTCCAACTCATTATGAAACCGAGGGACTGGAGAAGTGAGATGACTGTACGGAGATGAAGTTGTAACTGTTCCTCCGTTGCTGCTGCCACTAGCCAGTCGTCGAGGTAAGGATAGACTTGAATGGCCTGTAAGCGTAGATGCACTGCTGCTACCACTGATATTTTGGTAAAAATCCTGGGTGCGGACGTCAGCCCGAAGGGCAATGCTCTGAATTGAAAGTGCAGGATCCTTCCTGCTCTTCTGACGGCCACTCTTAGGAATTTCCTTGAGGACGATCTTATGGGCACATGCAGGTAGGCGTCCTCCAAGTCCAGGGAGGCCATGAACTGATCTCGCTGAAGAGTGGACACCACCGATCTTAATGTTTCCATTTTGAAATGGATTTTTTTCAGAAAATGATTTAAGTATCTGAGGTCTATAACGAGACGCCAATCCCCGCTTGCTTTTGGGACTAGAAACAACCTGGAGTAGACTCCCTTTTTTTCTTGACCTCTTGGTACCCGTTCTAAAGCTCCTTTCTTTAGAAATTGGTCCACCAGGTGATCTATACGAGGGTCTTCTCTTTGAAACAGAAATCTGCTTCTTGGCTGATGAAGAAACTCTAGCGAGTATCCGTCCCTTATTAGATCCAGAACCCATTTGTCTGTAGTGATTCTCTCCCAGTTGTTGTAGAAGTGGGATAAGCGACCTCCTACAGACTGGCTTTCGACGTCAGAAATCAGCCTTGGAGTTTTTACTGATGTCTTCCTTTCCTCTTGCTTTTTCAGCAGAACTGGGAAGGACTCTTCTGTCTGACCGGCCTCTGCTAGATCGCCCACGATAGCCTGTTCTGCGGTAAGGCTGCCTACCAAAGGGACGAAAATTCCTTGGACGGATCTTGGTTTTAAACTGAGGGAACTTCAGAGATTTTTCATCCGAATTGGCTTCTAACAGCTTGTCTAGCTGAGAGCCGAACAGTCTCCCAGGCTCAAAGGGTAGAGCGCAGAGGTTGGTCTTTGAGGCAACATCTCCTGCCCATAGCTTGAGCCACAAGGTCCTTCTTATTGAATTTGAGAGGGCCATATCTTTAGCCAGGAATCTCAGCGAATCCACTGGAAAGTCGCACAAAAACTCAGCGGCCATTTTAAGGGATGGCAGTTGAAGGAGCAGGTCTTCTCTGGAGACTCCGTCCTCGATGTCCCTTCCTAGGTGACTTAGCCAGATTCTGAGGGCTCGAGCCACGGGTACTGCGGCCATGGCTGCCTTACTTAACGTGGCCAAGTAAGAATGCAGTCTCTTTAGCAAGTTATCTGCCTTTCTGTCCATCGGGTCCCTCAGCAGCGCGGAGTCATCTGCAGGAAAGAAGGACCTTTTAGCCAGCCTTGTTACCGCAGGATCAACTCTGGCGGGGACTTCCCAGCTTGAGGACTCAGCGGAGTCGATCTTATAAACGGAACGGAATCTTGAGCCCGGATCTATTTTCCTCAGGGGACATTTACATTCCTTCTGGAATATGGAGTCCAGAACTGGATGGCTTGGAAGGACCGAAGCTTTTTTCTTTGGGAAATAGAAGAGACTCTCCTTGTCCTGTGCGGCAACAGGGTCTTCCTTAGTCTCCATTATTCCCTTTACATCTTTGATTAAGCGATTCGCATTCTTCCTATCAAAAAGGAAATTCTCCTTCATATTAGAGACTTCCCAATCCGAGCCTGAGTCTTCGCTCTCAGACGTCAGAGACTCGTCAGAGGATGAGGAGATAGGATCGCGCTTTCTCTTTTTGGCTTTCTGTTTCTGCTTTGTCAGAAAGGACTTAAAGAGGCTCATTAGTCTTCTGGACTCTGCGTCAGACTCGTCTTCAGGCTGAGTGCAGGAAGCGCAGATATTGGAGTGTGAATCCTCCGGTAAGGGATGAATGCAAGAGATGCAGCGGGATTGCTTCTTCCTAGACTTTTTTGAACCAGCAGAAGATCTATGAGAATGGACAGAATCAGCCGCCATACAGTTGTCACAGTAGTCCTCTCGCTGTTCATCAGGTAGGGGCTGCTCACATGACAGGCAATATCTGTGCTTCTTAGACTTCTTTCTCACAGAACCAGGAAGCCCAGACATCTGGAACAGAGAAAACAGACATATAATGAGCAAACCCAGCAAGGATCTCTGTCAGAAGGAGCCCCAGCTGACACAATACCTTAACTTCACAGGAGCTCGGCTGCCAGGCACTTATGGCAGCTTGCTCCAGCCTGCATCCACCTTAAATATTTGAATCTGGCGCCCTGGACGCCGCCTGGTGACGTCAGCCGCTCCTGCGGCTTCCCATTGGCCCCAGAGGGCGCGCTGACTGATGACGTCAGACGCTGCCCGAACCCGGAAGTGCGGCGACCTCCGATCCTAGACATGCTGGGGATGTTAATGCCGGGGGCATCGGGCGCACACTGCGCGAATCATCGGCAGGGCAGCGGCTATCAGACGGCAATGGATCCCTCCTGCCGGCGCGCACATCGTGGATGCGGCGTAGTGCCAGCGCCAAGGACACACCCGTGGCACTGCTGGACACTTGGCCTGGAGCCTGGGACACACCCCACGGCATAGGTGGCCGATCTTCACCACACCAGAGAGGTGGGCAGATTCCTCAGAAATGAGGACATAAAAAAAATACAAGGGGCAGTTGCATTCACCAGACCTTATAGGTGTACTAATTATGTGATTGACTAATTGTTTGATTGTTTAAATCTAGGTGGGCGGTCCTATGAAACTAAAGAGGTCAACGTTAACCCATTCTGTGCTGCCGAGGACGATAAGGGAAATACTATACACCTCATATATACTATACACCCCATATATACTATACACCCCATATATACTATACACCCCATATATACAGTACATGTATACCCCATATATACTATACACCCCATATACAGTACATGTATACCCCATATATACTATACACCCCATATATACAGTACATGTATACCCCATATATACTATACACCCCATATATACAGTACATGTATACCCCATATATACTATACCCCATATACAGTACATGTATACCCCATATATACTATACACCCCATATATACAGTACATGTATACCCCATATATACTATACACCCCATATATACAGTACATGTATACACCATATATACTATACCCCATATACAGTACATGTATACCCCATATAAACTATACCCCATATATACAGTACATGTATACCCCATATATACTATACTCCATATATACAGTACATGTATACCCCATATATACTATACACCCCATATATACAGTACATGTATACCCCATATATACTATACTCCATATATACAGTACATGTATACCCCATATATACTATACCCCATATATACAGTACATGTATACCCCATATATACTATACACCCCATATATACAGTACATGTATACACCATATATACTATACCCCATATATACAGTACATGTATACCCCATATATACTATACCCCATATACAGTACATGTATACCCCATATATACTATACCCCATATATACAGTACATATATACCCCATATATACTATACTCCATATATACAGTACATGTATACCCCATATATACTATACCCCATATACAGTACATGTATACCCCATATATACTATACACCCCATATATACAGTACATGTATACCCCATATATACTATACCCCATATACAGTACATGTATACCCCATATATACTATACACCCCATATATACAGTACATGTATACACCATATATACTATACCCCATATACAGTACATGTATACCCCATATAAACTATACCCCATATATACAGTACATGTATACCCCATATATACTATACTCCATATATACAGTACATGTATACCCCATATATACTATACACCCCATATATACAGTACATGTATACCCCATATATACTATACTCCATATATACAGTACATGTATACCCCATATATACTATACCCCATATATACAGTACATGTATACCCCATATATACTATACACCCCATATATACAGTACATGTATACACCATATATACTATACCCCATATATACAGTACATGTATACCCCATATATACTATACCCCATATACAGTACATGTATACCCCATATATACTATACCCCATATATACAGTACATATATACCCCATATATACTATACTCCATATATACAGTACATGTATACCCCATATATACTATACCCCATATACAGTACATGTATACCCCATATATACTATACACCCCATATATACAGTACATGTATACCCCATATATACTATACCCCATATACAGTACATGTATACCCCATATATACTATACACCCCATATATACAGTACATGTATACACCATATATACTATACCCCATATACAGTACATGTATACCCCATATAAACTATACCCCATATATACAGTACATGTATACCCCATATATACTATACTCCATATATACAGTACATGTATACCCCATATATACTATACACCCCATATATACAGTACATGTATACCCCATATATACTATACTCCATATATACAGTACATGTATACCCCATATATACTATACCCCATATATACAGTACATGTATACCCCATATATACTATACACCCCATATATACAGTACATGTATACACCATATATACTATACCCCATATATACAGTACATGTATACCCCATATATACTATACCCCATATACAGTACATGTATACCCCATATATACTATACCCCATATATACAGTACATATATACCCCATATATACTATACTCCATATATACAGTACATGTATACCCCATATATACTATACCCCATATACAGTACATGTATACCCCATATATACTATACACCCCATATATACAGTACATGTATACCCCATATATACTATACCCCATATACAGTACATGTATACCCCATATATACTATACCCCATATATACAGTACATGTATACCCCATATATACTATACCCCATATACAGTACATGTATACCCCATATATACTATACCCCATATACAGTACATGTATACCCCATATATACTATACACCCCATATATACAGTACATGTATACCCCATATATACTATACCCCATATATACAGTACATGTATACCCCATATATACTATACTCCATATATACAGTACATGTATACCCCATATATACTATACATCATATATACAGTACATGTATACCCCATATATACTATACATCATATATACAGTACATGTATACCCCATATATACTATACTCCATATATACAGTACATGTATACCCCATATATACTATACATCATATATACAGTACATGTATACCCCATATATACTATACATCATATATACAGTACATGTATACCCCATATATATGTTGTGCATTTTCATACGTATACAATATTATCTAATGACATTATAACCAAAATGAATGCTCATTGCCTTTAAGAATAAAATCAGCCTGAACCAAAGTTCTATTATGTGTCTGAGGAAGCCAAGATGAGTTCATGGCAAGTTCAGTTTATATAAAAATAATTGTGAACATGAACGGACATTGTATAACGGGGGTCCGAGGGTGCACTCGGTGGTCTTCCATCAGCCGCAGACCTGCTGCTTAGCTTCGGGAGCGAGGATCTGTGTTCGGCCTCGTTCCCTGGGCGGCTTTGCTGCTGGGAGGCTTCCTGCTCCTAGGTCTGCCTTGAGCGCCGAGCTGATCACTCGGTGCTCGACTTGTCTGTCTGTCGGTCATGTGACGCTGGCCACGTCACATGACCCTCACTCCCCACTATAAAGTTTTGAGGAAAAAGCAATCAAGGGGTAAAAACCCGTTGGAGCGCCACAAACTATCAGTGCAGAAAAGGTTAATTAGAACCGATGAAATTGAGTTCTTTAACCAGGGTGGTAACTAAGTATCAAAGTAGAAAGTCAGAGTTCTACTCAATGGTCTTATGTGTAGTAATAAAATAGAGCAGATAAAACTGGATCAATAAAAAGGTATCAATGAATTCATAAAATCAAAATGACAGCACTGACGGCGTTAAAGCCCCCCCTCGCCGAGGTCGCCTGTAGGTAGTCAATCCACCGAATGGTCCCAAATGATGAACCGGGGGCCTTCTTAAATAAATTGGGTGGTCTTTAATGCAAAAAGAAGAGCTCAACGCGTTTCGGGGGCCTGCGCGAATACGAAAATAGTATAGGTGGATGTACACATGCGCGTGCACAAAGCGAGAGAAAAAATAATAATAGATATATGTATAATATGGAGATAAGTGAGTGGGTGGATGCGCGCGCATGCGCTGTGTGATTTTGGAGCCCGCATGCGCTATGCGCCCTCATTAACTGGAAAGTGCGGTACAGGTACGGGGGCTGTGCCCTGCGCTCCGCAGACAGTCTGAAGGGGAGGACTGGAGGAAACACTCGCCCACGTTTGATGCAGGCAGCGTGCGTTCCACGTGGAGCATGGAAGGCGGTGGGCCGACTCGTCTTACATCTAAAAGGGTCCCAATCTGGAGGAGGGAAAACGTAGGTAGAAATAAAGAATATCTAACTGCACTGTGTGTATGAGGGTCTGTGTGTGCGTGTAATCCCAGACAAGCACACGGAGAGATACCCATTAGTCTAACAACAAAATAGTCATCAAAAATGCAGATAGTGATCATGAATTCCGAGGACTACAACAAGGACGCCATACGGATATTGTCGGACCCTAATTACTACACACCCCTTACATACCACCCAACGGATGACTGCAAAAAAGTACTCGTCTCACTTCTAGATAAAGGTAAAGAAGAGAAGGTCATAAACAAAAGTCAACTTTCCATCCATCCCATATTTTTACATTTTACCGAAGATCCATAAATCTATGTTTAACCCCCCAGGACGTCCCATCATCTCAGGAATCGACTCCATCGCCTATGTCGGTCCTACACTACAAAGCTATGTCCGACACCTCCCCGCGTATCTCAGGGACTCAAGTCATAACTTTCATTGGGAAGCAGGTTTCCTTGGGGTCACGCTGGACGTGTCAGCGGTATACCAGTTAGGTGTAAGAGCCGACAGGCGTCCGGGCGGCAGCGCTCTCAGGTCTCAGCGACGCCTATTGGCGCCATCTCGTGAGACCCGAGATTTCGCGTTAACAGCGGCGCGCAGCTCTGAAGTTAAACTCCCCCCCCCCGTCACTTATTAACCCCTTATTAACCCCTGATCACCCCATATAGACTCCCTGATCACCCCCCTGTCATTGATCACCCCCCTGTAAGGCTCCATTCAGACGTCTGTATGTGTTTTGCGGATCCGCACATTGCCAGAACTACATAGAAAATGCCTTTTCTTGTCCGCAATTGCAGATAAGAATATGACATGTTCTATATTTTTGCGGAACGGAAGTGCGGACCCGAAAGTGCAGATCCGCAATTCCGGATCCGAGCGGGACAAAGTCTGTCCCCATAGAAATGAATGGGTCCGCAATTACGTTCCGCAAAATGCGGAACAGAATTGTGGACGTGTGAATGGGGCCTAAGGGTCCCTTATCACCGCCAGTTAGTTAGCCACTTGTTAGGTAGTTAGCGCCCACCGCACCGCAGTCGCTGATTAGTCGCTGATTGGCGTCATCGCTGTCGCTAATCAGCACTAGTACTATATAGTATCTGTAAGTGATCAAGACTGATCGCAATCAGATCTACAGGGTGGGCCATTTATATGGATACTCCTTAATAAAATGGGAATGGTTGGTGATATTAACTTCCTGTTTGTGGCACATTAGTATATGTGAGGGGGGAAACTTTTCAAGAGGGGTGGTGACCATGGCGGCCATTTTGAAGTCGGCCATTTTGAATCCAACTTTTGTTTTTTCAATAGGAAGAGGGTCATGTGACACATCAAACTTTTGGGCGGGGCTAAATTGTAACCACCCCAGTAAAGCCTAAAGGTACTCGTTGGACTTTCGGCCCCTTTACGCACCTAGGCTGCAAAAAAGTGTCACACGTGGTATCGCCGTACTCAGGAGAAGTTGGGCAATGTGTTTTGGGGTGTATTTTTACATATACCCATGCTGGGTGAGAGAAATATCTCTGTAAATTGACAACTTTGTATAAAAAAAATGGAAAAAGTTGTCAATTTACAGAGATATTTCTCTCACCCAGCATGGGTATATGTAAAAATACACCCCAAAACACATTGCCCAACTTCTCCTGAGTACGGCGATACCACATGTGTGACACTTTTTTGCAGCCTAGATGCGCAAAGGGGCCGAAAGTCCAACGAGCACCTTTAGGCTTTACAGGGGTGGTCACGATTTATCCCCGCCCAAAATGCCAGAACAGTAAACACACCCCACAAATGACCCCATTTCCGAAAGTAGACACCCCAAGGCATTCACTGAGGGGCATAGTGAGTCCGTGGGAGATTTTTTATTTATTTTGCCAGAAGTTAGCAGAAATGGAAACTTTATTATTATTTTTTTTCCCTCTGAAAGTTTCATTTTCCGCTAACTTGAGAAAAAAAATTAAATCATGCATAAACTCACCATGCCCCTCCGCGAATACTTTGGGGTGTCCTCTTTCTAAATTGGGGTCATTTGGAGGGTATTTATACTATCCTGGCATTCTAGCGCCTCAAGAAACATGACAGGTGCTCAGAAAGTCAGAGCTGCTTGAAAGACATGTAGCACAATAAATTCTGACACAAACTTGTATAGAAATGTAATTATATTTGAACAATTTTACCAGAAAAAAGTTAAAAATACAAATTTTTTGAGAAAATTGCTGTCTATTTTGATTAATATCATAAAAACGAAAAATGTCAGCAGCAATCAATTACCACCAAAAGAAAGCTGTATTTGTGGGAAGAAAAGGAGGTAAAATTCATTTGGGTGCCAAGTTGCATGACCGAGCAATAAACCGTGAAAGTTGTGAAGTGCTGATTTGTAAAAAAGGGCCTGGTCATTAGGGGGGTATAAACCTGTGGTCCTTAAGTGGTTAATAGAGGATGAATATTTACCAATATTTATATTGGAAATTGGAAAAGTTGCTGCTTAAGTTTTTATAATAGCAATTTGCATATACTCCAGAATGTTATGAAGAGCGATCAGATGAATGGCATAGTCCTTCTTTGCCATGAAAATTAACTTAATCCCAAAAAAACCTTTCCACTGCATTTCATTGCTGTCATTAAAGGACCTGCTGAGATCATGTCAGTAATCGTCTTGTTAACTCAGGTGAGAATGTTGACGAGCACAAGGCTGGAGATCATTATGTCAGGCTGATTGGGTTAAAATGGCAGACTTGACATGTTAAAAGGAGGGTGATGCTTGAAATCCTTGTTCTTCCATTGTTAACCATGGTGACCTGCAAAGAAACGCGTGTAGCCATCATTGTGTTGCATAAAAATGGCTTCACAGGCAAGGATATTGTGGCTACTAAGATTGCACCTCAATCAACAATTTATAGGATCATCAAGAACTTCAAGGAAAGAGGTTCAATTCTTGTTAAGAAGGCTTCAGGGCGTCCAAGAAAGTCCAGCAAGCGCCAGGATCGTCTCCTAAAGAGGATTCAGCTGCGGGATCGGAGTGCCACCAGTGCAGAGCTTGCTCAGGAATGGCAGCAGGCAGGTGTGAGCGCATCTGCACGCACAGTGAGGCGAAGACTTTTGGAAGATGGCCTGGTGTCAAGAAGAGCAGCAAAGAAGCCACTTCTCTCCAAAAAAACATCAGGGACAGATTGATCTTCTGCAGAAAGTCTGGTGAATGGACTGCTGAGGACTGGGGCAAAGTCATATTCTCCGATGAAGCCTCTTTCCGATTGTTTGGGGCATCTGGAAAAAGGCTTGTCCGGAGAAGAAAAGGTGAGCGCTACCATCAGTCCTGTGTCATGCCAACAGTAAAGCATCCTGAGACCATTCATGGGTGGGGTTGCTTCTCATCCAAGGGAGTGGGCTCACTCACAATTTTGCCCAAAAACACAGCCATGTATAAAGAATGGCACCAAAACACCCTCCAACAGCAACTTCTTCCAACAATCCAACAACAGTTTGGTGAAGAACAATGCATTTTCCAGCACGATGGAGCACCGTGCCATAAGGCAAAAGTGATAACTAAGTGGCTCCGGGACCAAAACGTTGACATTTTGGGTCCATGGCCTGGAAACTCCCCAGATCTTAATCCCATTGAGAACTTGTGGTCAATCCTCAAGAGGCGGGTGGACAAACAAAAACCCACTAATTCTGACAAACTCCAAGAAGTGATGATGAAAGAATGGGTTGTATCAGTCAGGAATTGGCCCAGAAGATGATTGAGAGCATGAGCAGTCGGATTGCAGAGGTCCTGAAAAGGAAGGGCCAACACTGCAAATACTGACTCTTTGCATCAATGTCATGTAATTGTCGATAAAAGCCTTTGAAACGTATGAAGTGCGTGTAATTATATTTCACTACATCACAGAAACAACTGAAACAAAGATCTAAAAGCAGTTTAGCAGCAAACTTTGTGAAAACTAATATTTGTGTCATTCTCAAAACTTTTGGCCACGACTGTAGAAACATTTTTTACCTTCAAAATTGAGGCACGGCCATGGGGACTAAGTTCGCCCCATCATACGCAAACTTCTTTATGGGGGCTTTTGAGCAGCATGTGGGCCTCCTTGGACATGAGCATATAGCGTTCTACAAAAGATTCATCGGAGAGGGGTCCATCATTACTACGTCCAATAACTGGAACCTGACATTCACTTCACATTTTGACCTTTTTGTATCTATTGTCTTTCTTGACCTCCATATTCAGATTTCCAATGATAAATTCACTCGCTTTAAGCAAGTTGATGCTAATAGCTATCTGGATTTAAAAAGTTGTCATTATACACAATGGAAGAAGAACATCCCATATGGACAAATGCGGCGAGTCCGTAGAAACTGTTCTAACGACAACACCCTAGTTAAACAGTTACCTACATTATAGGACAGATTTTTTGTCAAAGCCTATCCGAAAAAACTCATTCTCGACTCTAAATCTAGGGCACTAAAAAACAGCCAAATAGAATGTTTACAACCACGAGTCCGATAACCAATATCCAGTCCAATTCCATCAAAACCATCCTGCAGAGACACTGGTCAATACTACACGAGGACCCCATTCTAAGTAAAATGATCCCAGATAAACCAAAGGTCACCTATCGTCGGGCCCATACCCTAAAGAATATACTAGCCCCGAGGGAGAATCGGAGAGCAAACCCCCAACAGCAGCAGGTTCCTTTAGATGCGGCATACAACGTTGTCTCCGTGGCTGTAGTATAGTGGATGGCTGAACATCATCATAGCAAACAATACGGGAGAAAGGGTCGTGTAGAAACTCCATATACATTGTTCCTACGTGATTGAACGCCGCTGTAAAGTGCAATACGGGGGACGCACCACACAACACCGAGGGACAGACAATGCCTTAAACATGGAGGCTCCAGTTAGTTCTCAGAAGTACATGCAGGGAACTTTTCGGGCCTAAGAATAACCCCAATTGACATGGTCCCACAATCTTATTCCCACTCTGTAGACGTGAGACGTACTGGATCTACGGGTTGAATACGCTGGCGCCATTCGGCATGAATATAGCCATTATTAACGTTATAAAAACCTCTCAACTCCTGTGCTGCTGGGAACCAAATTCTGCTTGATTTTAAACTATTTTTGGCTCCTGAACTGAAAAATTTAGGAGCCAAATAAAATTTTTAGTCGCCAAATCGAAAACCGAATCAAAATTTTGGTATCGTGACAACGCTACGCCGATCAGATCAGTGTAGGGTTGTTTCGATACCAAAATTTTGATTAGCTTTCGTCACCATAAAAAAGTATTGCGATACTCCATACCGCGCAAAAAATAAGGAAAACACCAAAAAAAAGCTGCGTGCATTTTGCATTTTATGAAACGCTCGGCCCATAATAGAACCGTCCGATCCTATTTTTTGGGTGACTAAAAAATGGCGAATCGCATGGTTTTTATTTATTTATTTCTGTTACGGCGCTCACCGCATAGGAGATATTTTTTAATAATTTAATAGTTTGGACTTTTCGGACGCAGCGCTGTGTAATGTGTTTATTTATTGTTTATATATTTTATATGTAAAATTGGGAAAGGGGGGAATTAAACTTAATATTTTAGGGCACTTTCACACTAGCGTTTTTCTTTTCCGGCACTGAGTTCCGTCACAGGGGCTCAATACCGGATTTTTCCCCATAGGAATATATTAGTGCCGGATCCGTCATGCGCAGACCAGTAAAAATGTGTAAAAAGATACAAGACGGATCCGTCGGTCCGCATGACAATCGGAGAGACGGATCCGTCCGTGCAATGCATTTGTCCGATGGATCCGCATCCGGATGCGTCTCACAAATGCTTTCAGTCACATCCAGATCGGCGGATTCGGCGGGCAGTTCTGACGACGGAACTGCCCGCCGGATCACACTGCCGCAAGTGTGAAAGGAGCCTTAGTGTTTGTGTTTTTTAAAATTTTTACTTACTATTAGCTCCTTAGGGGCTGGAACCCTTGTCCTATTCACCCTTAGGCCCCTTTCACACGGGCGAGATTTCCGCGCGGGTGCAATGTGTGAGGTGAACGCATTGAACCCGCACTGAATCCGGACCCATTCACTTCTATGGGGCTGTTCACATGAGCAGTGATTTTCACGCATCACTTGTGCATTGCGTGAAAATCGCAGCATGCTCTATATTGTGCGTTTTTCACACAACGCAGGCCCCATAGAAGTTAATGGGGCTGCGTGAAAATCGCAAGCAAGTGCGGATGCGGAGCGATTTTCACGCATGGTTGCTAAGATGACAGTCTATTCACTGTGTTATTTTCCCTTATCACATGGTTCTAAGGGGAAATAATAGCATTCTGAATACAAAATGCTTAGTAGAAGGTCAATTGAGGGTTAAAAAATAAATAAAAATGAACTCGCCTCCTCCAATTGATCGCGTAGCTGCCGGTCTCCTGTTCTTTCTTCAGGCCCTGTCAAAGGACCTGTGGTGACATCACTGTGCTCATCACATGGTACATCACATGATCCATCACCATGGTAATGGACCATGTGATGAGCTCAGTGACGTCACCACAGGTCCTGAAGAAAGAACAGGAGACCAGCAGCTACGCGATCATTATTTTTATTTTTTAACCCTCATTCGCACTGCGCCACCAATGTTTATTATACTGGGGGGAGGGGGGGCCGCACTCAATGTTTATTATACTGGGGGGAGGGGGGCCGCACTCAATGTTTATTATACTGGGGGGAGGGGGGCCGCACTCAATGTTTATTATACTGGGGGGAGGGGGAGCACACTGCGCCACCAATGTTTATTATACTGGGGGGAGGGGGGGCCGCACTCAATGTTTATTATACTGGGGGGAGGGGGGCCGCACTCAATGTTTATTATACTGGGGGGAGGGGGGCCGCACTCAATGTTTATTATACTGGGGGGAGGGGGGGCCGCACTCAATGTTTATTATACTGGGGGGAGGGGGGGCCGCACTCAATGTTTATTATACTGGGGGGAGGGGGGGCCGCACTCAATGTTTATTATACTGGGGGGAGGGGGGGCCGCACTCAATGTTTATTATACTGGGGGGAGGGGGGGCCGCACTTAATGTTTATTATACTGGGGGGAGGGGGGGCCGCACTCAATGTTTATTATACTGGGGGGAGGGGGGGCCGCACTCAATGTTTTTATACTGGGGGGAGGGGGGGCCGCACTCAATGTTTATTATACTGGGGGGAGGGGGGGCTGCACTTAATGTTTATTATACTGGGGGGAGGGGGGGCCGCACTCAATGTTTATTATACTGGGGGGAGGGGGGGCCGCACTCAATGTTTATTATACTGGGGGGAGGGGGGGCCGCACTTAATGTTTATTATACTGGGGGGAGGGGGGGCCGCACTCAATGTTTATTATACTGGGGGGAGGGGGGGCCGCACTCAATGTTTATTATACTGGGGGGAGGGGGGCCGCACTCAATGTTTATTATACTGGGGGGAGGGGGGCCGCACTCAATGTTTATTATACTGGGGGGAGGGGGAGCACACTGCGCCACCAATGTTTATTATACTGGGGGGAGGGGGGCCGCACTCAATGTTTATTATACTGGGGGGAGGGGGGGCACACTGCACCACCAATGTTTATTATACTGGGGAGGGGTAATCAGCTGCAGTTAACCCCTCAGGTGCCGCTCCCGGTCATGGAGGTCGGGTGCCGCTATTTGATTCCGGCTCCTTCCCCCTGTATTTGTATTAACAGCTCAGTTATCCTCATTGGTGGCGCAGTGGCCACAGCCCCTCCTCCTCCTCCTCCCGTCTCTCTTCTTATTGGCGGCAGCAGCACAGGGGGAGGGAGAGACTCCTCCTCCACTGCGCTGCTGAGAAGAACATCGGCGGCGGCGGGCAGAGAACGATCAGCTCCTGTGCCCGCCGATGTATTCAACTGCAGAGCCGCGGCGGCTGGTCTAGTCGCAAATGTGGACGCATAGTTAATGTGGGCGCATAGCGCATGCGTGCTCCAAAATCACACAGCGCATGCGCACATCCACCCACTCACTTATCTCCATATTATACATATATCTATATATTTTTTTTCTCTCGCTTTGTGCACACGCATGCGTACATCCACCTATACTATTTTCGTATTCGCGCAGGCGCAATAGATTTTTTTTTCGTGCATGTGCAACAGACATCTACATGTTCTTAACACCGGAAATATGTTCTGGTGCGTTCCACATACCCACCGGACATGCGTCACTCTACACCATTCATGAGCCGTATCCAGATCACGGAGGTACTAAATGTAGGTCTTGTCCGGGATTTTGTATCTGTTAATGATGACAGGGAAAATAATATTTTTTGATGTAGATATGTTCTTTGGGAGTGAAGGGATGAGAGGGGGGGCAGGACTTCCTGTTTGTCAGGTCAACAGCCCTCCCTGCCGCCATATTTTGAAACCATTATATATACTTGGAACAGCATCTGTATGTTATATTTTGCTCCTGAGGAAGGGGGACTATATTTAACCCCCGAAACGCGTCAAGCTCTTCTTTTTGCATTAAAGACCACCTGATTTATTTAAGAAGGCCCCCGGTTCTTCATTTGGGACCATTCGGTGGATTGACTATCTACAGGCGACCTCAGCGAGGGGGGGCTTTAAAGCCGTCAGTGTTGTCATTTTGATTTTATGAATTCATTGATACCTTTTTACCAGTTTTATCTGCTCTATTTTATTACTACACATAAGACCATTGAGTATAACTCTGACTTTCTACTTTGATGCATCTACTTAGTCACCATCTACGTGGTTAAAGAACTCAGTTTCATCGGTTCGAATGAACCTTTTCTGCACTGATAGTTTGTGGCGCTCCAACGAGTTTTTACCCCTTGATTGCTTTTTCCTCAACACTTGATATCGCGGGCAGCCTCGACTCTGAGGCTAGCTTCTTCTATGGTGTGAGCTGCCTAAAAACCTATCAAACTTTCTACCTGGAACCCTCTATTCTCTCTATAGCACCTTGTCCCTTGGCGCTCTTCCACCTAATCTTTCTTCACGAATCAGGGCTAATCCATAGCCCTTGGTTCTGTTTTGAGTATTTTTTCTCTTACTCCTTTTTTCTTTCTACGTCCCCACTATAAATACCTGCTGGCTACAGGTTGCCTGTGATTTTCGTCCTATAGGCTGTGTACTTTTTTGTTATTTAGCTACCTCTGGAATTGAACCTCGATCCGCCTCTTGACACCTCTTCTGCCTGCTCCCTGGACCTTGACGCTACCGCTCGGATTTTGACCTCGGCTTGTTTACGGATTTGTCTTTGCCTCTTCCCTTGTTCTGATGTGATCTCCTGGACTGACCTCGGCTAGTTGACCCGCCTCGCCTTCCGTTTTTGTTATACCTCTTGTCCGCTTATTGTAACTTCTCAGTGGCTGTCCTCTTCCCTGCTGTCTCTTTCTCTCTGCTTGCACTTAGTAGGTTAGGGACTGTCGCCCAGTTGCGCTCCGTCACCTCGGGTGGGTGGTGCAAGTAGGCAGGGACAGGTGACCGGGTGGAAGCTCAGGGGGTGCACCTCCGCTCTATCTTGATTCCCGTTACTCTACCCGTGACAGAATCACAGGCCCAAATTCAGCATGGACCCTCTACAGAGCCTCACCGAACATGTGCAGGGTCTTTGTCAAGGCCTCGCCGCGCATGCTGGTTGCCGGTGGCAACTTGTTTTTATGCATTGTGTGCGCTTTCCCTTTTAGGATGTTTCTTTTCCCTGCTTTGGTGTGCACGGGGTTAAGGTGTGCTATTTTGGTGTGATGGAGCCTGAGTGTCAGTTTGGTTTGTTTGTCAGCTTGGTGTGGAGCTATGCTCCTGGGCTGAATTATACTGTCTGTGTGAGCTATCCTTATTTGTTATTTTCTATTTCTTGCTTTGTCTGTTGTCCCCTCCGGTGTGTTTCTGTCATTCCTCCCCCCACCTGGTGTATGTAGTTATGGTGCGGATTTTGCTTGGAGGTTTGATTGGTGTATGAGGCTCCGAAAGGGGCTGGCTTTCCCGGAGGGGTTTAAGCGAAAACTCGCCTGTGGGCTTTTCCAGATTGGAGCCACCTTCCATCATGGCCATGGCAGGTAAGTGAGGATTGCATAGTTATGTTACTGTGTAACTTACCTGCCGTACTGTTTAGCCCATGGCCTTCTATCCTGCTTGCCACTAGGCCGTTTGAGACACCATTCATCTGTGGTGTTGGATGAATGGGTGGTCTCTGCCGTGTCATTAGGCCTAGGGCTTTGTAGGGATAGTAGGGTCAAAGGTTGGTGAGCATGAGCCCCCTTACCTTCTGAGGCGGCTCATGCGGTAGGAGTCTAAGGTGAGTTCAGGATTGCGCTAGGTGGTGACCTGCTCCCTGTTCCTTCCTATCTGGCATTGCAGTCTCTGCCTTTGCACGGTGGGGGGTTTTCCCCACTCCCCGCCGTGACATAAAAACAAATAAGGATAGCTCACACAGACAGTATAATTCAGCCCAGGAGCAGAGCTCCACACCAAGCTGACACTCAGGCTCCACCACACCAACATATAGGAGGCCTGAGGTCACACCTACCAAACACACCTTAACCCCATGCACACCAAAGCAGGGAAAGGAAACATCCTAAAAGGGAAAGCGCACACACATGCATAAAAACAAGTTGCCACCGGCAACCAGCATGCGCGGCGAAAATGTTGCGGCACGCACCGAGGCCGTGACACATCATCAATAAATACAAGAGAAGCAGTTCCATTGGCAGCCATACATGCCCACGCCATGACACTACCACCACCATGCTTCACTGATGAGGTGGTATGCTTAGGATCATGAGCAGTTCCTTTCCTTCTCCATACTCTTCTCTTCCTATCACTCTGGTACAAGTTGATCTTGGTCTCCTCGGTCCATAGGATGTTGTTCCAGAACTGTGAAGGCTTTTTTAGATGTCGTTTAGCATTTCTAATCTGGCCTTCCTGTTTTTGAGGCTCACCAATGGTTTCCATCTTGTGGTGAACCCTCTGTATTCACTCTGGTGAAGTCTTCTCCTGATTGTTGACTTTGACACACATAGACCTACCTCCTGGAGAGTGTTCTTGATCTGGCCAACTGTTGTGAAGGGTGTTTTCTTCACCAGGGAAAGAATTCTTCGGTCATCCACCACAGTTGTTTTCCGTGGTCTTCCGGGTCTTTTGGTGTTGCTGAGCTCACCGGTGCGTTCCTTCTCTTTAAGGCCTCATGCACACGACCGTATTTTTTTGCGGTCCGCAAAACGGGGTTCCGTTTTCCCGTGATCCGTGACCGTTTTTTCGTCCGTGGGTCTTCCTTGATTTTTGGAGGATCCACGGACATGAAAAAAAAGTCGTTTTGGTGTCCGCCTGGCCGTGCGGAGCCAAACGGATCCGTCCTTAATTACAATGCAAGTCAATAGGGACGGATCCGTTTGACGTTGACACAATATGGTGCCATTTCAAACGGATCCGTCCCCATTGACTTTCAATGTAAAGTCTGGAGTCCCTTTTATACCATCGGATCGGAGTTTTCTCCAATCCGATGGTATATTTTAACTTGAAGCGTCCCCATCACCATGGGAACGCCTCTATGTTAGAATATACTGTCGGATATGAGTTAGATCGTGAAACCTCATTTCCGACAGTATATTCTAACACAGAGGCGTTCCCATGGTGATGGGGACGCTTCTAGTTAGAATATACTACAAACTGTGTACATGACTGCCCCCTGCTGCCTAGCAGCATCCGATCTCTTACAGGGGGCCGTGATCAGCACAATTAACCCCTCAGGTGCCGCACCTGAAGGGGTTAATTGTACTATCATATCCCCCTGTAAGAGATCAGGGCTGCCAGGCAGCAGGGGGCAGCCCCCCCCCCCCCCTCCCCAGTTTGAATATCATTGGTGGCCAGTGCGGCCCCCCTCCCTTCCTCCCTCTATTGTAATAATTAGTTGGTGGCACAGTGTGCGCCCCCCCCCCCTTCCTCCCTCTATTGTAATAAATCGTTGGTGGCACAGTGTGCGCCCCCCATTGGCCCCCCCTCCCTCTATAGCATTAACAACATTGGTGGCCAGTGTGCGGCCTCCCATCTACCCCCCCCCCCCTCCCGATCATTGGTGGCAGCGGGTTACTAACAATAGTACAATAGTAAAAGATTCATACTTACCTGGGAGCTGCGATGTCTGTGTCCGGCCGGGAGCTCCTCCTACTGGTAAGTGACAGTTCATTTAGCAATGCGCCGCATAGACCTGTCACTTAACAGTAGGTGGAGCTCCCGGCCGGACACGAACATCGCAGCAGCCGGTAAGTATGAATCTTCTACTATTGTACTATTGCTAAGTAGCCATGGCTACTACAGTCCTGGTTGCCATGGTTACCGATCGGAGCCCCAGCGATTAAACTGGGACTCCGATCGGAACTCCGCTGCCACCAATGATGGGGGGGGGGGGGGATGGGAGGCCGCACACTGGCCACCAATGTTGTTAATGCTATAGAGGGAGGGGGGGCCGATGGGGGGCGCACACTGTGCCACCAACAAATTATTACAATAGAGGGAGGGAGGAGGGGGGGCGCACACTGTGCCACCAACGAATTATTACAATAGAGGGAGGGAGGGGGGGGGGCGCACACTGTGCCACCAACGAATTATTACAATAGGGGGGGGGGGGGGGGGGGGGCGCACACTGTGCCACCAACGAATTATTACAATAGAGGGAGGGGGGAGGGCCGCACTGGCCACCAACCTATTATTACAATAGAGGGGGGGGGGGGGGCCGCACTGGCCACCAATGATATTCAAACTGGGGAGGGGGGGGGGGGAGGGTCTGCCCCCTGCTGCCTGGCAGCCCTGATCTCTTACAGGGGGCCGTGATCAGCACAATTAACCCCTTCAGGTGCCGCACCTGAAGGGGTTAATTGTGCTGATCACAGCCCCCTGTAAGAGATCGGGTGCTGCCAGGCAGCAGGGGGCAGTTTTGTACACAGTTTGTAGTGTATTCTAACTAGAAGCGTCCCCATCACCATGGGAACGCTTCTGTGTTAGAATATACTGTCGGTTCTGAGTTTTCACGAAGTGAAAACTCAGCTTTGAAAAAGCTTTTATGCAGACGGATCTTCGGATCCGTCTGTATAAAAACTAACCTACGGCCACGGACACGGATGCCCATCTTGTGTGCATCCGTGTTCTTTCACGGACCCATTGACTTGAATGGGTCCGTGAACCGTTGGCCGTGAAAAAAATAGTACAGGTCATATTTTTTTCACGGCCAGGAAACACGGATCACGGATGCGGCTGCAAAACGGTGCATTTTCCGATTTTTCCACGGACCCATTGAAAGTCAATGGGTCCGCGAAAAAAAACGGAAAACGGCACAACGGCCACGGGTGCACACAACGGTCGTGTGCATGAGGCCTAAGAATGTTGTTTTGGCCGCGCCTAATGTTTTTGCCATCTCTCTGATGGGTTTGTGGTGTTTTTCAGCCTAATGATGGCTTCACTGATTGTGACCGCTCTTTGGATCTCATCCAAATGCAAATAGCCGACTGGAAATGACCTCTGACCTTTTATCTGCTGATTGTAATTGGGATAATGAGGGAATAACACACACCGGCCATGGAACAGCGGAGAAGCCGATTGTCCCATTACTTCTGGTCCCTTAACAAGTGGGAGGCCCAGATGTAAACTGCTGTAATTCCTGCACCGTTCACCTGATTTGGATGTAAATCCCTCAGATTACAGCTGACAGTCTGCAGGTAAAGCACATCTTGTCCGTTTCATCTCACATCCATTGTGGTGGTGTATAGAGCCAAAAATGTCAGAATTGTGTCCATGTCCCAATATTTATGCACCTGACTGTATGTACAATACATGTATACACCATATATACTGTCAACCATATATACAGTACATGTATACACCATATATACTATACACCCCATATATACAGTACATGTATACCCCATATATACTATACACCCAATATACACAGTACATGTATACCCCATATATACTGCACCCCATAAATACAGTACATGTATACCCCATATATACTGTTCACACCCCATATATACAGTACATGTATACCCCATATATACTATACATCATATATACAGTACATGTATACCCCATATATACTATACACCCCATATATACAGTACATGTATACCCCATATATACTATACACCATATATACTATACACCCCATATATACAGTACATGTACACCCCATATATACTATACACCCCATATATACAGTACATGTATACCCCATATATACTATACACCCCATCTATACAGTACATGTATACCCCATATATACTATACACCCTATCTATACAGTACATGTATACCCCATATATACTATACACCCCATATATACAGTACATGTATACCCCATATATACTATACACCCCATCTATACAGTACATGTATACCCCATATATACTGTTCACACCCTATATATTATCTTTATGGGTTCTTTAAAGGGCTTCTGTCACCCCCCATTTAGTAATTTTCAGTTTCGGACTTCAGCTATTTGCTAATGTCAGATGAGTCCATATATACCCCTCTTACCTCTCTCTCTGCTGTAATTTCTTTAAAAATCGCACTTTTATAATGCGCTTATTACTTCACTACCAGCAGCTTGGGCGGTTACTTGCTGGTAGCCGCCGCCTCCTCGGACTATAAACACGCCCCCTCCTCCACTTGATAGACAGGGCCAGCGAGCGCTCTCCTCCTCCCGTTGGCCCTGTCTGCCCATGAAAACCCGCGCCTGCGCCGTACCGGTCCTCATTCGGCGCAGGCGCTCTGAGAGAAGGACGCTTTTCCGGGTGTAGGCTGACGTCATCGGCGCAGGCGCACTGAGGAAGGAGCGGGCAAGCGAGCGTCCTTCTCTCAGAGCACCTGCGCCGAATGAGGACCGGTACGGCACAGGCGCGGGTTTTCATGGGCAGACAGGGCCAACGGGAGGAGGAGAGCGCTCGCTGGCCCTGTCTATCAAGTGGAGGAGGGGGCGTGTTTATAGTCCGAGGAGGCGGCGGCTACCAGCAAGTAACCGCCCAAGCTGCTGGTAGTGAAGTAATAAGCGCATTATAAAAGTGCGATTTTTAAAGAAATTACAGCAGAGAGAGAGGTAAGAGGGGTATATATGGACTCAACTGACATTAGCAAATAGCTGAAGTCCGAAACTGAAAATTACTAAATGGGGGGTGACAGAAGCCCTTTAAAACATTTGATTGCAATACTACAGGGCAGTATAGGAATAAAGCTTTCACGTATCTTGCGTAATTCCATCTTGGCGTAAAATAGTTAAGCTTGTTTTATTCTTTATTGTTCAGAGAAAAATAGGGGAAAAGGCAGGAGGAGGAGGAGAAGGAGGAGGAGGAGGAAGAGGAGGAAGAGGAGGAGGAGGAGGAAGACAGGGATTATTACCAGCGACCACTGATCTGAGGCAGGAGCAGAAACCTCATAAGGAGAGGCAGTGGAGCCGGCATGGAGACTGCCCGGGTCACTGAGCACACTGCCTTCATGAGGCCAGAGAGGTCCCGCTGGCCCCTGGGGTCTCCTGTCTACATGGATGGGGAACCTCAAATCAGCTCTTCTTGATACCAGGTTGTTAGACATCTCCAGCAGGCTGTTCTGTCAGGGAGCAGCGGGCCAGAGACGTCTGGGTCTACATGTCTAAGTGGGAAACGCTAGAGGTTCGTTTGGTGAGATACAAGAAGATCCAGGAGAGGACCAGGTCTCTACTGCTGAGGGATGAGAGGGTTGGCAAAAGGAGAGAATGGTAGACAGAGGCAGAGGACAGGTCAATAACAAGGAGAACAGAGTAATGTAGATAGCAGAGGACAGGTCAATAACAAGGAGAACAGAGTAATGTAGATAGCAGAGGACAGGTCTAGAAGGAGGAGAACAGAGTAATGTAGAAGGTAGAGGACAAGTCTAGAAGGAGGAGAACAGAGTAATGTAGAAGGTAGAGGACAAGTCTAGAAGGAGGAGGACAGAGTAATGTAGAAAGCTGAGGACAGGTCTAGTAGGAGGAGAACAGAGTAATGTAGAAGGTAGAGGACAAGTCTAGAAGGAGGAGAACAGAGTAATGTAGAAGGCAGAGGACAGGTCTAGAAGGAGGAGAACAGAGTAATGTAGAAGGCAGAGGACAGGTCTAGAAGGAGGAGGACAGAGTAATGTAGATAGCAGAGGACAGGTCAATAACGAGGAGAACAGAGTAATGTAGAAGGTAGAGGACAGGTCCAAGAGGAGGCGCACAGAGTAATGTAGAAGGCAGAGGACAGGTCTAGAAGGAGCAGGACAGAGTAATGTAGAAGGCAGAGGACAGGTCTAGAAGGAGGAGGACAGAGTAATGTAGAAGGCAGAGGACAGGTCTAGAAGGAGGAGGACAGAGTAATGTAGAAGGTAGAGGACAGGTCTAGAAAGAGGAGGACAGAGTAATGTAGAAGGTAGAGGACAGGTCTAGAAGGAGGAGGACAGAGTAATGTAGAAGGCAGAGGACAGGTCTAGAAGGAGGAGGACACAGTAATGTAGAAGGCAGAGGACAGGTCTAGAAGGAGGAGGACAGAGTAATGTAGAAGGTAGAGGACAGGTCTAGAAGGAGGAGGACAGAGTAATGTAGAAGGCAGAGGACAGGTCTAGAAGGAGGAGGACAGAGTAATGTAGAAGGCAGAGGACAGGTCTAGAAGGAGGAGGACAGAGTAATGTAGAAAGCTGAGGACAGGTCTAGAAGGAGGAGGACAGAGTAATGTATAATGCAGAGGACAGGTCTAGAAGGAGGAGGACAGAGTAATGTAGAAGGTAGAGGACAGGTCCAGAAGGAGGAGGACAGAGTAATGTAGAAGGCAGAGGACAGGTCTAGAAGGAGGAGGACAGAGTAATGTAGAAGGCAGAGGACAGGTCTAGACGGAGGAGGACACAGTAATGTAGAAGGCAGAGGATAGGTCTAGAAGGAGGAGGACAGAGTAATGTAGAAGGTAGAGGACAGGTCTAGAAGGAGGAGGACAGAGTAATGTAGAAGGCAGAGGACAGGTCTAGAAGGAGGAGGACAGAGTAATGTAGAAGGCAGAGGACAGGTCTAGAAGGAGGAGGACACAGTAATGTAGAAGGCAGAGGACAGGTCTAGAAAGAGGAGGACAGAGTAATGTAGAAGGTAGAGGACAGGTCTAGAAGGAGGAGGACAGAGTAATGTAGAAGGCAGAGGACAGGTCTAGAAGGAGGAGGACAGAGTAATGTAGAAGGCAGAGGACAGGTCTAGAAGGAGGAGGACAGAGTAATGTAGAAAGCTGAGGACAGGTCTAGAAGGAGGAGGACAGAGTATTGTAGAAGGCAGAGGACAGGTCTAGAAGGAGGAGGACAGAGTAATGTATAATGCAGAGGACAGGTCTAGAAGGAGGAGGACAGAGTAATGTAGAAGGTAGAGGACAGGTCCAGAAGGAGGAGGACAGAGTAATGTAGAAGGCAGAGGACAGGTCTAGAAGGAGGAGGACAGAGTAATGTAGAAGGCAGAGGACAGGTCTAGACGGAGGAGGACACAGTAATGTAGAAGGCAGAGGACAGGTCTAGAAGGAGGAGGACAGAGTAATGTAGAAGGTAGAGGACAGGTCTAGAAGGAGGAGGACAGAGTAATGTAGAAGGCAGAGGACAGGTCTAGAAGGAGGAGGACAGAGTAATGTAGAAGGCAGAGGACAGGTCTAGAAGGAGGAGGACAGAGTAATGTAGAAAGCTGAGGACAGGTCTAGAAGGAGGAGGACAGAGTAATGTATAATGCAGAGGACAGGTCTAGAAGGAGGAGGACAGAGTAATGTAGAAGGCAGAGGACAGGTCTAGAAGGAGGAGGACAGAGTAATGTAGAAGGTAGAGGACAGGTCTAGAAGGAGGAGGACAGAGTAATGTAGAAGGTAGAGGACAGGTCCAGAAGGAGGAGGACAGAGTAATGTAGAAGGCAGAGGACAGGTCTAGAAGGAGGAGGACAGAGTAATGTAGAAGGCAGAGGACAGGTCTAGAAGGAGGAGGACAGAGTAATGTAGAAGGCAGAGGACAGGTCTAGACGGAGGAGGACACAGTAATGTAGAAGGCAGAGGACAGGTCTAGAAGGAGGAGGACAGAGTAATGTAGAAGGTAGAGGACATGTCTAGAAGGAGGAGGACAGAGTAATGTAGAAGGTAGAGGACAGGTCTAGAAGGAGGAGGACAGAGTAATGTAGAAGGCAGAGGACAGGTCTAGAAGGAGGAGGACAGAGTAATTGTCATATATCTTCTATATGAAAGAATCTTCATATAAAAGAGAGGATAAAAATATAACAATTATATTCTCCTTCAGGCGGACATAAAAAATGCCTCTAAGTTCTTTATCAAGTATCTTAATTTGATTTGTGCAAGCAGTAAAACAAAGGGACAATTGTATATGCAAAATATATAATCGTTTATTATAAAAACAAAGAATATAAAAACAATACAACTGCAAAACAAATGATGAAGTTACAAAGTAACACCCAAAATGTACCACACGGTGGTGCTAACACACCCCTATCTGATCAGCACAGTATGATTTAGTGATTTATGACAACCAGTGTCATACTTTTAACAAACGGACTCATATACCAAGAGAAACTTAGGATCTTCTGTTATCAAACAGGCTATAACAATAAAACACGGATTTACAGGAAAATAACTGTTATCCCTTGACTCTGTTTTCCTATGACCAATCAAAAATATATGATATTAATATGATAAAATATTCATCTCGGCAATCAGACTAAGGAAAATAACTTTCCAAAGGTTTTAGTCCTCTTTTCAAATAATGTCAGATCTTCCATTAACAATATGCATCTTTGCTAAGAGAATAATCAGCATTATGGAGGCGCCTAACACTATATATTCCCACAGTATGGGGACTCTTGGCTATATACCGAGAGAAATATCTTATTAATATCACGAGTAGTAAACAAAATATACATTATCGGGTCAAAGGTAGACAGAGTTCAGATGGGACCAGTTCTGAAGAACTTTCCTAGTAATCCCAAAAAAATAATCCAAGTTTCTTCTGGTAAAGTTTTTCTTTTTGATTGAATGGATGGATCAATGGATATATCTTTGGATCTTTTGATCTCTCCCTCCCATGCTACTCCGCACACGAGTAATTATTCCCCCCCTTATCGAAGAATCATCCCCTTTCGATTAGGGATTCCCAATCAGGTAAGGTGGGTGTATTCGTATGCTAATAACACCATGATGTTATATCAACTCCTAATATGGTATAGAACAAATAATGAAATAATATAATATTGTCCATCTGCCTCCAGATGGCACTGCGGTACTGTAGATGAACATCACAACTTTTAAGCATTAAAATTAAATATCTAATAATACGTTCTCATGACCTCGTTGACCTTTTTTTTAATATAAATCATTGAGGAAGGTCTTTTCCTGACACTTTTAATTACCTATATCCTGGATGTTGGAGTTGACTGTCTTCTCCTCTCTTTTTGAAATATAGGTTGACTTGATGAAAATTTTATATAGCGGCTTTGATGCTTGGCATCGGAACTTGTACATTTCACTTATCTACATCCATGAATAACTATTGTTTTTAAATAACATTTACTCTTCCCAGAAATCCAATTAACATAAACTTACTTGTTTCTGTACCTTCTACAATACCTTCTAAATGGTAAATACATGGTATAACATATATATAAATCGATACATTGTTACACATAGATAACACATTATATGAATTATTGATTAACATATGTTGTAAACTAAATATACCATACAGAAATATATATAATATAATTATGAATATATAAATTGGACCTCATACAGCAGGTGTGTCTCAAGGATATGAGTCCTTATCAAGTCATTGCTTATCCACCAAATAACCTTGTTCCCACCAGACAGACATGTCTTAGGAAGTTGGCATACTCCTTACAGATGGTCCCATATATTTAGCAATAACTTTTAAATACAATGTCCGTTTATGTTCACAATTATTTTTATATAAACTGAACTTGCCATGAACTCATCTTGGCTTCCTCAGCCACATAATAGAACTTTGGTTCAGGCTGATTTTATTCTTAAAGGCAATGAGATGAGCATACATTTTGATTATAATGTCATTAGATAATATTGTATACGTATTAAAATGCACAACATAATGTAGAAGGCAGAGGACAGGTCAAGAAGGAGGAGGACACAGTAATGTAGAAGGCAAAGGACAGGTCTAGAAGGAGGAGGACAGAGTAATGTAGAAGGCAAAAGATAGGTCTAGAAGGAGGACAGAGTAATGTAGAAGGCAGAGGACAGGTCTAGAAGGAGGAGGACACAGTAATGTAGAAGGCAGAGGACAGGTCTAGAAGGAGGAGGACACAGTAATGTAGAAGGGTAGAAGGCAGAGGACAGGTCTAGAAGGAAGAGGACAGAGTAATGTAGAAGGCAGAGGACAGGTCTAGAAGGAGGAGGACAGAGTAATGTAGAAGGCAGAGGACAGGTCTAGAAGGAAGAGGACAGAGTAATGTAGAAGGCAGAGGACAGGTCTAGAAGGAGGAGGACAGAGTAATGTAGAAGGCAGAGGACAGGTCTAGAAGGAGGAGGACAGAGTAATTTTGAAGGCAGAGGACAGGTCTAGAAGGAGGAGGACACAGTAATGTAGAAGGGTAGAAGGCAGAGGACAGGTCTAGAAGGAAGAGGACAGAGTAATGTAGAAGGCAGAGGACAGGTCTAGAAGGAGGAGGACAGAGTAATGTAGAAGGCAGAGGACAGGTCTAGAAGGAGGAGGACAGAGTAATGTAGAAGGTAGAGGACAGGTCTAGAAGGAGGAGGACAGGTCTAGAAGGAGGAGGACAGGTCTAGAAGGAGGAGGAGGACAGAGTAATGTAGAAAGCTGAGGAGAGGTCTAGAAGGAGGAGGAGGACAGAGTAATGTAGAAGGCAGAGGACAGGTCTAGAAGGAGGAGGACAGAGTAATGTAGAAGGCAGAGGACAGGTCTAGAAGGAGGAGGACAGAGTAATGTAGAAGGCAGAGGACAGGTCTAGAAGGAGGAGGACACAGTAATGTAGAAGGAGGAGGACAGAGTAATATAGAAGGCAGAGGACAGGTCTAGAAGGAGGAGGACAGAGTAATGTAGAAGGCAGAGGACAGGTCTAGAAGCAGGAGGACAGAGTAATGTAGAAGGCAGAGGACAGGTCTAAAAGGAGGAGGACAGAGTAATGTAGAAGGCAGAGGACAGAGCAATGTAGAAGGCAGAGGACAGGTCTAGAAGGAGGAGGACAGAGTAATGTAGAAGGCAGAGGACAGGTCTAGAAGGAGGAGGACAGAGTAATGTAGAAGGCAGAGGACAGGTCTAAAAGGAGGAGGACAGAGTAATGTAGAAGGCAGAGGACAGGTCTAGAAGGAGGAGGACAGAGTAATATAGAAGGCAGAGGACAGGTCTAGAAGGAGGAGGACAGAGTATTGTAGAAGGCAGAGGACAGGTCTAGAAGGAGGAGGACAGAGTAATGTAGAAGGCAGAGGACAGGTCTAGAAGGAGGAGGACAGAGTATTGTAGAAGGCAGAGGACAGGTCTAGGAGGAGGAGGACAGAGTATTGTAGAAGGCAGAGGACAGCTCTAGGAGGAGGAGGACAGAGTAATGTAGAAGGCAGAGGACAGGTCTAGAAGGAGGAGGACAGAGTAATGTAGAAGGCAGAGGACAGGTCTAGAAGGAGGAGGACAGAGTAATGTAGAAGGCAGAGGACAGCTCTAGAAGGAGGAGGACACAGTAATGTAGAAGGAGGAGGACAGAGTAATATAGAAGGCAGAGGACAGGTCTAGAAGGAGGAGGACAGAGTAATGTAGAAGGCAGAGAACAGGTCTAGAAGCAGGAGGACAGAGTAATGTAGAAGGCAGAGGACAGGTCTAAAAGGAGGAGGACAGAGTAATGTAGAAGGCAGAGGACAGAGCAATGTAGAAGGCAGAGTACGGGTCTAGAAGGAGGAGGACAGAGTAATGTAGAAGGCAGAGGACAGGTCTAGAAGGAGGAGGACAGAGTAATGTAGAAGGCAGAGGACAGGTCTAGAATGAGGATCAGAGAGTAATGTAGAAGGCAGAGGACAGGTCTAGAAGGAGGAGGACAGAGTAATGTAGAAGGCAGAGGACAGGTCTAGAAGGAGGAGGACAGAGTAATGTAGAAGGCAGAGGACAGGTCTAGAAGGAGGAGGACAGAGTAATGTAGAAGGCAGAGGACAGGTCTAGAAGGAGGAGGACAGAGTAATGTAGAAGGCAGAGGACAGGTCTAGGAGGCGGAGCACAGAGTAATGTAGAAGGCAGAGGACAGGTCTAGAAGGAGGAGGACAGAGTAATGTAGAAGGCAGAGGACAGGTCTAGAAGGAGGAGGACAGAGTAATGTAGAAGGCAGAGGACAGGTCTAGAAGGAGGAGGACAGAGTAATGTAGAAGGCAGAGGACAGGTCTAGAAGGAGGAGGACAGAGTAATGTAGAAGGCAGAGGACAGGTCTAGGAGGCGGAGCACAGAGTAATGTAGAAGGCAGAGGACAGGTCTAGAAGGAGGAGGACAGAGTAATGTAGAAGGCAGAGGACAGGTCTAGAAGGAGGAGGACACAGTATTATAGAAGGCAGAGGACAGGTCTAGAAGGAGGAGGACAGAGTAATGTAGAAGGCAGAGGACAGGTCTAGAAGGAGGAGGACAGAGTATTGTAGAAGGCAGAGGGCAGGTCTAGGAGGAGGAGGACAGAGTATTGTAGAAGGCAGAGGACAGCTCTAGGAGGAGGAGGACAGAGTAATGTAGAAGGCAGAGGACAGGTCTAGAAGGAGGAGGACAGAGTAATGTAGAAGGCAGAGGACAGGTCTAGAAGGAGGAGGACAGAGTAATGTAGAAGGCAGAGGACAGCTCTAGGAGGCGGAGCACAGAGTAATGTAGAAGGCAGAGGACAGGTCTAGAAGGAGGAGGACAGAGTAATGTAGAAGGCAGAGGACAGGTCTAGAAGGAGGAGGACAGAGTAATGTAGAAGGCAGAGGACAGGTCTAGAAGGAGGAGGACAGAGTATTGTAGAAGGCAGAGGACAGGTCTAGGAGGCGGAGCACAGAGTAATGTAGAAGGCAGAGGACAGGTCTAGAAGGAGGAGGACACAGTATTATAGAAGGCAGAGGACAGGTCTAGAAGGAGGAGGACAGAGTAATGTAGAAGGCAGAGGACAGGTCTAGAAGGAGGAGGACAGAGTATTGTAGAAGGCAGAGGACAGGTCTAGGAGGCGGAGCACAGAGTAATGTAGAAGGCAGAGGACAGGTCTAGAAGGAGGAGGACACAGTATTATAGAAGGCAGAGGACAGGTCTAGAAGGAGGAGGACAGAGTAATGTAGAAGGCAGAGGACAGGTCTAGAAGGAGGAGGACAGAGTATTGTAGAAGGAAGAGGACAGGTCTAGGAGGCGGAGCACAGAGTAATGTAGAAGGCAGAGGACAGGTCTAGAAGGAGGAGGACAGAGTATTGTAGAAGGCAGCGGACAGGTCTAGGAGGCGGAGCACAGAGTAATGTAGAAGGCAGAGGACAGGTCTAGAAGGAGGAGGACAGAGTAATGTAGAAGGCAGAGGACAGCTCTAGGAGGCGGAGCACAGAGTAATGTAGAAGGCAGAGGACAGGTCTAGAAGGAGGAGGACAGAGTAATGTAGAAGGCAGAGGACAGGTCTAGAAGGAGGAGGACAGAGTAATGTAGAAGGCAGAGGACAGGTCTAGAAGGAGGAGGACAGAGTATTGTAGAAGGCAGAGGACAGGATCCATTCATTTCAATGGGGGAGTAAAAGATGTGGATTTGCTGTCCGCGTCCGCACTTCCGTGAAGCATGTCCTACTTTTGGCCGCAAATTGCGGTCCGCGGCCACATTGTACTCACACCAAATGTCTTCCGCATATCATCCGCAATTCAGACGTCCGCAATTGAAGGTCCACAGGAAGTTTAAAAAAATGAGCCCATCCTCCTGTCCTGTCGTGACTTTCTGAGCCAGAGAAAGTTGTGTGGCAGAAGAGAAGAATAGGAGAATGTCAGACATCAATGTGGTAAAAGGAATTGTTCTGATTCATGAGCGCCCTGCACCATGGGACACACGTGCAGAGGTGCATCATGAACGTCTAGAAAAAGACCGCTGCCGACAGCAAAAAAGGAGACAATCAGTGAGTATTAAAAATTGGTAGTATCTGTATTTAAATTGTGTGTGAAAACCCTGCCAACAGTGGAGGTGAGTGCAGGAGCACACGAGCGTCATTGGCTGCTGTGCACCCAAAAATAGGAACAATCTAACCGGCAACTCGTCCCATAAAAAATGAGCTCCTACATGAGACCGTTACCAAAAAAAGAAATCCAGAAAAAGTGGCTTTCTAAAATTTTTATAATAAAAAAAAGGCTCTATAAAAATTACACATAATCTAACCTGTGAGCGTTGTAATTACAAAAAAACAAAAATGGTGTGAAAACAGCTAATTCTGTGCGTTTTTACATGTTTAATCAATTTTATACTGTAACAAAGCAAGGGTTAACAGCCAAATTAAACTCTGTAACTTGCCCTGATTCCGTCGTTTACACAATCACCCCATGTGATGCTGTGCGCCAAACAGCCGGGCACTAAAGTAAATGAACGCTAGATTGTTTTTTGCAATTCAGACACCTTGTCACATTTTAGGCCCCCCCGATGCAGGTCTAGAAGGAGGAGGACAGAGTAATGTAGAAAGCTGAGGACAGGTCTAGAAGGAGGAGGACAGAGTAATGTATAATGCAGAGGACAGGTCTAGAAGGAGGAGGACAGAGTAATGTAGAAGGTAGAGGACAGGTCCAGAAGGAGGAGGACAGAGTAATGTAGAAGGCAGAGGACAGGTCTAGAAGGAGGAGGACAGAGTAATGTAGAAGGCAGAGGACAGGTCTAGAAGGAGGAGGACAGAGTAATGTAGAAGGCAGAGGACAGGTCTAGACGGAGGAGGACACAGTAATGTAGAAGGCAGAGGACAGGTCTAGAAGGAGGAGGACAGAGTAATGTAGAAGGTAGAGGACAGGTCTAGAAGGAGGAGGACAGAGTAATGTAGAAGGTAGAGGACAGGTCTAGAAGGAGGAGGACAGAGTAATGTAGAAGGCAGAGGACAGGTCTAGAAGGAGGAGGACAGAGTAATGTAGAAAGCTGAGGACAGGTCTAGAAGGAGGAGGACAGAGTAATGTATAATGCAGAGGACAGGTCTAGAAGGAGGAGGACAGAGTAATGTAGAAGGTAGAGGACAGGTCCAGAAGGAGGAGGACAGAGTAATGTAGAAGGCAGAGGACAGGTCTAGAAGGAGGAGGACAGAGTAATGTAGATTGCAGAGGACAGGTCTAGAAGGAGGAGGACAGAGTAATGTAGAAGGCAGAGGACAGGTCTAGACGGAGGAGGACACAGTAATGTAGAAGGCAGAGGACAGGTCTAGAAGGAGGAGGACAGAGTAATGTAGAAGGTAGAGGACAGGTCTAGAAGGAGGAGGACAGAGTAATGTAGAAGGTAGAGGACAGGTCTAGAAGGAGGAGGACAGAGTAATGTAGAAGGCAGAGGACAGGTCTAGAAGGAGGAGGACAGAGTAATGTAGAAGGCAGAGGACAGGTCTAGACGGAGGAGGACACAGTAATGTAGAAGGCAGAGGACAGGTCTAGAAGGAGGAGGACACAGTAATGTAGAAGGGTAGAAGGCAGAGGACAGGTCTAGAAGGAAGAGGACAGAGTAATGTAGAAGGCAGAGGACAGGTCTAGAAGGAGGAGGACAGAGTAATGTAGAAGGCAGAGGACAGGTCTAGAAGGAGGAGGACAGAGTAATGTAGAAGGTAGAGGACAGGTCTAGAAGGAGGAGGACAGGTCTAGAAGGAGGAGGACAGGTCTAGAAGGAGGAGGAGGACAGAGTAATGTAGAAAGCTGAGGAGAGGTCTAGAAGGAGGAGGAGGACAGAGTAATGTAGAAGGCAGAGGACAGGTCTAGAAGGAGGAGGACAGAGTAATGTAGAAGGCAGAGGACAGGTCTAGAAGGAGGAGGACAGAGTAATGTAGAAGGCAGAGGACAGGTCTAGAAGGAGGAGGACACAGTAATGTAGAAGGAGGAGGACAGAGTAATATAGAAGGCAGAGGACAGGTCTAGAAGGAGGAGGACAGAGTAATGTAGAAGGCAGAGGACAGGTCTAGAAGCAGGAGGACAGAGTAATGTAGAAGGCAGAGGACAGGTCTAAAAGGAGGAGGACAGAGTAATGTAGAAGGCAGAGGACAGAGCAATGTAGAAGGCAGAGGACAGGTCTAGAAGGAGGAGGACAGAGTAATGTAGAAGGCAGAGGACAGGTCTAGAAGGAGGAGGACAGAGTAATGTAGAAGGCAGAGGACAGGTCTAAAAGGAGGAGGACAGAGTAATGTAGAAGGCAGAGGACAGGTCTAGAAGGAGGAGGACAGAGTAATATAGAAGGCAGAGGACAGGTCTAGAAGGAGGAGGACAGAGTATTGTAGAAGGCAGAGGACAGGTCTAAAAGGAGGAGGACAGAGTAATGTAGAAGGCAGAGGACAGGTCTAGAAGGAGGAGGACAGAGTATTGTAGAAGGCAGAGGACAGGTCTAGGAGGAGGAGGACAGAGTATTGTAGAAGGCAGAGGACAGCTCTAGGAGGAGGAGGACAGAGTAATGTAGAAGGCAGAGGACAGGTCTAGAAGGAGGAGGACAGAGTAATGTAGAAGGCAGAGGACAGGTCTAGAAGGAGGAGGACAGAGTAATGTAGAAGGCAGAGGACAGCTCTAGAAGGAGGAGGACACAGTAATGTAGAAGGAGGAGGACAGAGTAATATAGAAGGCAGAGGACAGGTCTAGAAGGAGGAGGACAGAGTAATGTAGAAGGCAGAGAACAGGTCTAGAAGCAGGAGGACAGAGTAATGTAGAAGGCAGAGGACAGGTCTAAAAGGAGGAGGACAGAGTAATGTAGAAGGCAGAGGACAGAGCAATGTAGAAGGCAGAGGACGGGTCTAGAAGGAGGAGGACAGAGTAATGTAGAAGGCAGAGGACAGGTCTAGAAGGAGGAGGACAGAGTAATGTAGAAGGCAGAGGACAGGTCTAGAATGAGGATCACAGAGTAATGTAGAAGGCAGAGGACAGGTCTAGAAGGAGGAGGACAGAGTAATGTAGAAGGCAGAGGACAGGTCTAGAAGGAGGAGGACAGAGTAATGTAGAAGGCAGAGGACAGGTCTAGAAGGAGGAGGACAGAGTAATGTAGAAGGCAGAGGACAGGTCTAGAAGGAGGAGGACAGAGTAATGTAGAAGGCAGAGGACAGGTCTAGGAGGCGGAGCACAGAGTAATGTAGAAGGCAGAGGACAGGTCTAGAAGGAGGAGGACAGAGTAATGTAGAAGGCAGAGGACAGGTCTAGAAGGAGGAGGACAGAGTAATGTAGAAGGCAGAGGACAGGTCTAGAAGGAGGAGGACAGAGTAATGTAGAAGGCAGAGGACAGGTCTAGAAGGAGGAGGACAGAGTAATGTAGAAGGCAGAGGACAGGTCTAGGAGGAGGAGGACAGAGTAATGTAGAAGGCAGAGGACAGGTCTAGAAGGAGGAGGACAGAGTAATGTAGAAGGCAGAGGACAGGTCTAGAAGGAGGAGGACACAGTATTATAGAAGGCAGAGGACAGGTCTAGAAGGAGGAGGACAGAGTAATGTAGAAGGCAGAGGACAGGTCTAGAAGGAGGAGGACAGAGTATTGTAGAAGGCAGAGGACAGGTCTAGGAGGAGGAGGACAGAGTATTGTAGAAGGCAGAGGACAGCTCTAGGAGGAGGAGGACAGAGTAATGTAGAAGGCAGAGGACAGGTCTAGAAGGAGGAGGACAGAGTAATGTAGAAGGCAGAGGACAGGTCTAGAAGGAGGAGGACAGAGTAATGTAGAAGGCAGAGGACAGCTCTAGGAGGCGGAGCACAGAGTAATGTAGAAGGCAGAGGACAGGTCTAGAAGGAGGAGGACAGAGTAATGTAGAAGGCAGAGGACAGGTCTAGAAGGAGGAGGACAGAGTAATGTAGAAGGCAGAGGACAGGTCTAGAAGGAGGAGGACAGAGTATTGTAGAAGGCAGAGGACAGGTCTAGGAGGCGGAGCACAGAGTAATGTAGAAGGCAGAGGACAGGTCTAGAAGGAGGAGGACACAGTATTATAGAAGGCAGAGGACAGGTCTAGAAGGAGGAGGACAGAGTAATGTAGAAGGCAGAGGACAGGTCTAGAAGGAGGAGGACAGAGTATTGTAGAAGGCAGAGGACAGGTCTAGGAGGCGGAGCACAGAGTAATGTAGAAGGCAGAGGACAGGTCTAGAAGGAGGAGGACACAGTATTATAGAAGGCAGAGGACAGGTCTAGAAGGAGGAGGACAGAGTAATGTAGAAGGCAGAGGACAGGTCTAGAAGGAGGAGGACAGAGTATTGTAGAAGGCAGAGGACAGGTCTAGGAGGCGGAGCACAGAGTAATGTAGAAGGCAGAGGACAGGTCTAGAAGGAGGAGGACAGAGTATTGTAGAAGGCAGAGGACAGGTCTAGGAGGCGGAGCACAGAGTAATGTAGAAGGCAGAGGACAGGTCTAGAAGGAGGAGCACAGAGTAATGTAGAAGGCAGAGGACAGGTCTAGAAGGAGGAGGACAGAGTATTGTAGAAGGCAGAGGACAGGTCTAGAAGGAGGAGGACAGAGTATTGTAGAAGGCAGAGGACAGATCTAGAAGGAGGAGCACAGAGTAATGTAGAAGGCAGAGGACAGGTCTAGAAGGAGGAGGACAGAGTATTGTAGAAGGCAGAGGACAGCTCTAGGAGGCGGAGCACAGAGTAATGTAGAAGGCAGAGGACAGGTCTAGAAGGAGGAGGACAGAGTAATGTAGAAGGCAGAGGACAGGTCTAGAAGGAGGAGGACAGAGTAATGTAGAAGGCAGAGGACAGGTCTAGAAGGAGGAGGACAGAGTAATGTAGAAGGCAGAGGACAGGTCTAGAAGGAGGAGGACAGAGTAATGTAGAAGGCAGAGGACAGGTCTAGAAGGAGGAGGACAGAGTAATGTAGAAGGCAGAGGACAGGTCTAGGAGGCGGAGCACAGAGTAATGTAGAAGGCAGAGGACAGGTCTAGAAGGAGGAGGACAGAGTAATGTAGAAGGCAGAGGACAGGTCTAGAAGGAGGAGGACACAGTATTATAGAAGGCAGAGGACAGGTCTAGAAGGAGGAGGACAGAGTAATGTAGAAGGCAGAGGACAGGTCTAGAAGGAGGAGGACAGAGTATTGTAGAAGGCAGAGGACAGGTCTAGGAGGAGGAGGACAGAGTATTGTAGAAGGCAGAGGACAGCTCTAGGAGGAGGAGGACAGAGTAATGTAGAAGGCAGAGGACAGGTCTAGAAGGAGGAGGACAGAGTAATGTAGAAGGCAGAGGACAGGTCTAGAAGGAGGAGGACAGAGTAATGTAGAAGGCAGAGGACAGCTCTAGGAGGCGGAGCACAGAGTAATGTAGAAGGCAGAGGACAGGTCTAGAAGGAGGAGGACAGAGTAATGTAGAAGGCAGAGGACAGGTCTAGAAGGAGGAGGACAGAGTAATGTAGAAGGCAGAGGACAGGTCTAGAAGGAGGAGGACAGAGTATTGTAGAAGGCAGAGGACAGGTCTAGGAGGCGGAGCACAGAGTAATGTAGAAGGCAGAGGACAGGTCTAGAAGGAGGAGGACACAGTATTATAGAAGGCAGAGGACAGGTCTAGAAGGAGGAGGACAGAGTAATGTAGAAGGCAGAGGACAGGTCTAGAAGGAGGAGGACAGAGTATTGTAGAAGGCAGAGGACAGGTCTAGGAGGCGGAGCACAGAGTAATGTAGAAGGCAGAGGACAGGTCTAGAAGGAGGAGGACACAGTATTATAGAAGGCAGAGGACAGGTCTAGAAGGAGGAGGACAGAGTAATGTAGAAGGCAGAGGACAGGTCTAGAAGGAGGAGGACAGAGTATTGTAGAAGGCAGAGGACAGGTCTAGGAGGCGGAGCACAGAGTAATGTAGAAGGCAGAGGACAGGTCTAGAAGGAGGAGGACAGAGTATTGTAGAAGGCAGAGGACAGGTCTAGGAGGCGGAGCACAGAGTAATGTAGAAGGCAGAGGACAGGTCTAGAAGGAGGAGCACAGAGTAATGTAGAAGGCAGAGGACAGGTCTAGAAGGAGGAGGACAGAGTATTGTAGAAGGCAGAGGACAGGTCTAGAAGGAGGAGGACAGAGTATTGTAGAAGGCAGAGGACAGATCTAGAAGGAGGAGCACAGAGTAATGTAGAAGGCAGAGGACAGGTCTAGAAGGAGGAGGACAGAGTATTGTAGAAGGCAGAGGACAGCTCTAGGAGGCGGAGCACAGAGTAATGTAGAAGGCAGAGGACAGGTCTAGAAGGAGGAGGACAGAGTAATGTAGAAGGCAGAGGACAGGTCTAGAAGGAGGAGGACAGAGTAATGTAGAAGGCAGAGGACAGGTCTAGAAGGAGGAGGACAGAGTATTGTAGAAGGCAGAGGACAGGTCTAGGAGGCGGAGCACAGAGTAATGTAGAAGGCAGAGGACAGGTCTAGAAGGAGGAGGACACAGTATTATAGAAGGCAGAGGACAGGTCTAGAAGGAGGAGGACAGAGTAATGTAGAAGGCAGAGGACAGGTCTAGAAGGAGGAGGACAGAGTATTGTAGAAGGCAGAGGACAGGTCTAGGAGGCGGAGCACAGAGTAATGTAGAAGGCAGAGGACAGGTCTAGAAGGAGGAGGACACAGTATTATAGAAGGCAGAGGACAGGTCTAGAAGGAGGAGGACAGAGTAATGTAGAAGGCAGAGGACAGGTCTAGAAGGAGGAGGACAGAGTATTGTAGAAGGCAGAGGACAGGTCTAGGAGGCGGAGCACAGAGTAATGTAGAAGGCAGAGGACAGGTCTAGAAGGAGGAGGACAGAGTATTGTAGAAGGCAGAGGACAGGTCTAGGAGGCGGAGCACAGAGTAATGTAGAAGGCAGAGGACAGGTCTAGAAGGAGGAGCACAGAGTATTGTAGAAGGCAGAGGACAGGTCTAGAAGGAGGAGGACAGAGTATTGTAGAAGGCAGAGGACAGATCTAGAAGGAGGAGCACAGAGTAATGTAGAAGGCAGAGGACAGGTCTAGAAGGAGGAGGACAGAGTATTGTAGAAGGCAGAGGACAGGTCTAGGAGGCGGAGCACAGAGTAATGTAGAAGGCAGAGGACAGGTCTAGAAGGAGGAGGACAGAGTATTGTAGAAGGCAGAGGACAGGTCTAGGAGGCGGAGCACAGAGTAATGTAGAAGGCAGAGGACAGGTCTAGAAGGAGGAGGACAGAGTATTGTAGAAGGCAGAGGACAGGTCTAGAAGGAGGAGGACAGAGTATTGTAGAAGGCAGAGGACAGATCTAGAAGGAGGAGCACAGAGTAATGTAGAAGGCAGAGGACAGGTCTAGAAGGAGGAGGACAGAGTATTGTAGAAGGCAGAGGACAGCTCTAGGAGGCGGAGCACAGAGTAATGTAGAAGGCAGAGGACAGGTCTAGAAGGAGGAGGACAGAGTAATGTAGAAGGCAGAGGACAGGTCTAGAAGGAGGAGGACAGAGTAATGTAGAAGGCAGAGGACAGGTCTAGAAGGAGGAGGACAGAGTATTGTAGAAGGCAGAGGACAGGATCCATTCATTTCAATGGGGGAGTAAAAGATGTGGATTTGCTGTCCGCGTCCGCACTTCCGTGAAGCATGTCCTACTTTTGGCTGCAAATTGCGGTCCGCGGCCACATTGTACTCACACCAAATGTCTTCCGCATATCATCCGCAATTCAGACGTCCGCAATTGAAGGTCCACAGGAAGTTTAAAAAAATGAGCCCATCCTCCTGTCCTGTCGTGACTTTCTGAGCCAGAGAAAGTTGTGTGGCAGAAGAGAAGAATAGGAGAATGTCAGACATCAATGTGGAAAAAGGAATTGTTCTGATTCATGAGCGCCCTGCACCATGGGACACACGTGCAGAGGTGCATCATGAACGTCTAGAAAAAGACCGCTGCCGACAGCAAAAAAGGAGACAATCAGTGAGTATTAAAAATTGGTAGTATCTGTATTTAAATTGTGTGTGAAAACCCTGCCAACAGTGGAGGTGAGTGCAGGAGCACACGAGCGTCATTGGCTGCTGTGCACCCAAAAATAGGAACAATCTAACCGGCAACTCGTCCCATAAAAAATGAGCTCCTACATGAGACCGTTACCAAAAAAAGAAATCCAGAAAAAGTGGCTTTCTAAAATTTTTATAATAAAAAAAAGGCTCTATAAAAATTACACTTAATCTAACCTGTGAGCGTTGTAATTACAAAAAAACAAAAATGGTGTGAAAACAGCTAACTCTGTGCGTTTTTACATGTTTAATCAATTTTATACTGTAACAAAGCAAGGGTTAACAGCCAAATTAAACTCTGTAACTTGCCCTGATTCCGTCGTTTACACAATCACCCCATGTGATGCTGTGCGCCAAACAGCCGGGCACTAAAGTAAATGAACGCTAGATTGTTTTTTGCAATTCAGACACCTTGTCACATTTTAGGCCCCCCCGATGCACCTCCAGCGAAAACGTCAGAAAAGTGACTCCATTGTGGAATTTACGGGACGAGGTTGCAATGTTGTAGGTACTAGTTTTGGTTTTTGAGGCAAGGTATAAAAAAGAAATGTAATAAATATCATTGCCTTTGGACTTTCAATACATCTGTTGTTTTGTAAGTGTAGCGTTAGGGATTCCGTTATAGAATAACGGAAAATAACGGAATGCAAAACGGAAGCCTTTAAAAGACATTCCATCTGCTTTCCGTCCTAATAGAAGTCTATGGGAAAGCATAACGGATCCATCAACAGCTTTCCCATAGACTTCTATTAGGACGGAAAGCAGATGGAATGTCTTTTAAAGGCTTCCGTTTTGCATTCCGTTATTTTCCGTTATTCTATAACGGAATCCCTAACGCTAGTGTGAACCCACACTTAAATTACATTTTTTTTAATTTTATTAATAATATATCTACATATTTTTTTATAGTACAGCAACTTAAAAAGCGGTGGAACAGAAGCCGGAAATAAATGCGAAACAAAAGAGTGGAGAAGGTTTAAAAACCAAGAAACCATAAATGGAAATGAGAGCGTAAGTAAAGCTTATTTATGAATTTTAAACATTACATAAAAAGGGCTTGTCCACACGACCACAATGCACCTTCCGTGGCCCAGCCGCATGGGGATCGCAGACCCATCCCCTTGAATAGCTTCCCTATCCCTCAACTCCCCCGACCTGCGTCGTGTACCAGAAGAACGACCTGCACGGTGCATCTCTGCCCCCCAGGGGCCACATCACCTGGAAGAATATCTCAACACTTTAATCTTCCTTCCCGTCATCGCCCTGATCCCCCAATTGTGCATGGGGGGCCACAATTTGCGGTCCTCAATACACGGAATGGCCACACAATATGTAAAAAATGTTAATTGATGTAATTAAAAATGATGTATTATTATTATTTTTTTGATTGGATTTTACACACTACCTCAGCCCACAAGCCCACGTCAAGGGTCCGCAATCTCTTGTCAGTCCCTAATCTAAACTAACTATTTTTTGGACCGTTGGATGCGGATTGTGGATCCCACTCAAGTGAATGGTTTCACAATCCGCATGCGACTCTCCCACGCTCGGTGCCCATGCATTGTGGACCATGTGCAAGAGGCTTAACATCTTATTTTTTTGGTGGTACCCTAGCAACATCTATTCCTCCTTCCTTTTTACATCATTTTTTTTTGGTGGTACCCTAGCAGCATCTATTCCTCCTTCCTTTTTTATTTCTGCAGAAACATGGAAACACGGAACGGATGTGGATGCACTTTTGTAAAAAAAAAAATGAAGGTTTTTACGGAAACACGGATCCACAAAAAAAACGGACCGTAAGGAAAATTGCGGACGTGTGAATGGAGCCTAATGTAGAAGGCAGAGCACAGGTGTAGATGCAGGAACACAGAGTCATGTAGAAGGCAGAGGTCTCTCCGCTCTGTCTGTGGTCAGCACTGGCAGGCGTGATGATATAATTGGATCTCACCCCATGGACCCCCATGGTCCACCAGAGCAGCACAGATTGGGGTCACGAGTGTGATGGTGAGTATTATGGGTACACCCTAATGTCTGCTCAGACCCCGGGGCGGTGACACAACTCCATGTGCTGATAGTGGCCGCCCCGCCTGTGGGTGTGAGATGTGGAGACAGCCAGTCAGTGCTGCCCTCCCCTGTCCACCCCCAGGGTATATAAGAAGAGACAGCGGAGACCTGCACCCGGAGAGACAGCAGCCTGTAGAGACCTGCACCCAGAGAGACAGCAGCCTGCAGAGACCTGCACCCGGAGAGACAGCAGCCTGCAGAGACCTGCACCCGGAGAGACAGCAGCCTGCAGAGACCTGCATCCAGAGAGACAGCAGCCTGCAGAGACCTTCATCCAGAGAGACAGCAGCCTTCAGAGACCTGTACCGTGTTAAAGAGACAGCAGCTACACCATGGGTGAGAGTCCACGTCCTCTTCTCTGTCCCCTTAAACTTTCCGCCTGCCTGCAGTGCAGAATTTCCTCTTCCTCCACTGTCCCATGCTGTCCATGTAAGCGACCGTCACTTCCTGCTGTCCATGTAAGCGACCGTCACTTCCTGCTGTCCATGTAAGCGACCGTCACTTCCTGCTGTCCATGTAAGTGACCGTCACTTCCTGCTGTCCATGTAAGTGATTGTCACTTCCTGCTGTCCATGTAAGTGACCGTCACTTCCTGCTGTCCATGTAAGTGACCGTCACTTCCTGCTGTCCATGTTAGTGACGTCACTTCCTGCTGTCCATGTAAGTTACGTCGGCGCTCTATAGAGTGGAGTGGGAGAGCGCTCTATAGATAGTACTAGCGGACTGGGGGGAGCGCTCTATAGAGAGTAGTGGTGGGACTAGGGGAGCGCTCTATAGAGAGTAGTGGTGGGACTGGGGAGCGCTCTATAGAGAGTAGTGGTGGGACTAGGGGAGCGCTCTATAGAGAGTAGTGGCAGGACTGGGGGAGCGCTCTATAGAGAGTAGTGGGGGAGAGCTCTATAGAGAGTAGTGGGGGAGCGCTCTATAGAGAGTAGTGGGGGAGCGCTCTATAGAGAGTAGTGGTGGGACTGGGGGAGCGCTCTATAGAGAGTAGTGGTGGAGTGGGGGAGCGCTCTATAGAGAGTAGTGGTGGGACTAGGGGAGCGCTCTATAGAGAGTAGTGGTGGACTGGGGGAGCGCTCTATAGAGAGTAGTGGTGGACTGGGGGAGCACTCTATAGAGAGTAGTGGTGGAGTGGGGGAGCGCTCTATAGAGAGTAGTGGTGGGACTAGGGGAGCGCTCTATAGAGAGTAGTGGCAGGACTAGAGGAGCGCTCTATAGAGAGTAGTGGCAGGACTGGGGGAGCGCTCTATAGAGAGTAGTGGTGGGACTAGGGGAGCGCTCTATAGAGAGTAGTGGCAGGACTGGGGGAGCGCTCTATAGATAGTAGTGGTGGAGTGGGGGAGCGCTCTATAGAGAGTAGTGGTGGGACTGGGGGAGCGCTCTATAGAGAGTAGTGGCAGGACTAGGGGAGCGCTCTATAGAGAGTAGTGGTGGGACTAGGGGAGCGCTCTATAGAGAGTAGTGGCAGGACTGGGGGAGCGCTCTATAGATAGTAGTGGTGGAGTGGGGGAGCGCTCTATAGAGAGTAGTGGTGGGACTGGGGGAGCGCTCTATAGAGAGTAGTGGCAGGACTGGGGGAGCGCTCTATAGAGAGTAGTGGTGGGACTGGGGGAGCGCTCTATAGAGAGTAGTGGTGGACTGGGGGAGCGCTCTATAGAGAGTAGTGGCAGGACTGGGGGAGCGCTCTATAGAGAGTAGTGGTGGGACTAGGGGAGCGCTCTATAGAGAGTAGTGGCAGGACTAGGGGAGCGCTCTATAGAGAGTAGTGGTGGGACTAGGGGAGCGCTCTATAGAGAGTAGTGGCAGGACTGGGGGAGCGCTCTATAGAGAGTAGTGGTGGAGTGGGGGAGCGCTCTATAGAGAGTAGTGGTGGACTGGGGGAGCGCTCTATAGAGAGTAGTGGTGGGACTAGGGGAGCGCTCTATAGAGAGTAGTGGCAGGACTGGGGGAGCGCTCTATAGAGAGTAGTGGTGGACTGGGGGAGCGCTCTATAGAGAGTAGTGGCAGGACTGGGGGAGCGCTCTATAGAGAGTAGTGGTGGGACTAGGGGAGCGCTCTATAGAGAGTAGTGGCAGGACTAGGAGAGCGCTCTATAGAGAGTAGTGGTGGGACTAGGGGAGCGCTCTATAGAGAGTAGTGGTGGGACTGGGGGAGCGCTCTATAGAGAGTATTGGTGGAGTGGGGGAGCGCTCTATAGAGAGTAGTGGTGGGACTGGGGGAGCGCTCTATAGAGAGTAGTGGTGGAGTGGGGGAGCGCTCTATAGAGAGTAGTGGTGGGACTAGGGGAGCGCTCTATAGAGAGTAGTGGTGGGACTGGGGGAGCGCTCTATAGAGAGTAGTGGTGGACTGGGGGAGCGCTCTATAGAGAGTAGTGGTGGGACTAGGGGAGCGCTCTATAGAGAGTAGTGGGGGAGCGCTCTATAGAGAGTAGTGGGGGAGCGCTCTATAGAGAGTAGTGGTGGAGTGGGGGAGCGCTCTATAGAGAGTACTAGCGGGACTGGGGGAGCGCTCTATAGAGAGTAGTGGGGGAGCGCTCTATAGAGAGTAGTGGTGGAGTGGGGGAGCGCTCTATAGATAGTACTAGCGGGACTGGGGGAGCGCTCTATAGAGAGTAGTGGGGGAGCGCTCTATAGAGAGTAGTGGTGGAGTGGGGGAGCGCTCTATAGAGAGTAGTGGGGGTGCGCTCTATAGAGAGTAGTGGTGGGACTAGGGGAGCGCTCTATAGAGAGTAGTGGCAGGACTAGGGGAGCGCTCTATAGAGAGTAGTGGGGGAGCGCTCTATAGAGAGTAGTGGTGGAGTGGGGGAGCGCTCTATAGATAGTACTAGCGGGACCCGGGGAGCGCTCTATAGAGAGTAGTGGCAGGACTAGGGGAGCGCTCTATAGAGAGTAGTGGTGGGACTAGGGGAGCGCTCTATAGAGAGTAGTGGTGGACTGGGGGAGCACTCTATAGAGAGTAGTGGTGGGACTGGGGGAGCGCTCTATAGAGAGTAGTGGTGGGACTGGGGGAGCGCTCTATAGAGAGTAGTGGTGGACTGGGGGAGCACTCTATAGAGAGTAGTGGTGGAGTGGGGGAGCGCTCTATAGAGAGTAGTGGTGGGACTAGGGGAGCGCTCTATAGAGAGTAGTGGCAGGACTAGGGGAGCGCTCTATAGAGAGTAGTGGCAGGACTAGGGGAGCGCTCTATAGAGAGTAGTGGCAGGACTGGGGGAGCGCTCTATAGAGAGTAGTGGTGGAGTGCGGGAGCGCTCTATAGAGAGTAGTGGTGGGACTGGGGGAGCGCTCTATAGAGAGTAGTGGTGGGACTGGGGGAGCGCTCTATAGAGAGTAGTGGTGGACTGGGGGAGCACTCTATAGAGAGTATTGGTGGAGTGGGGGAGCGCTCTATAGAGAGTAGTGGTGGGACTAGGGGAGCGCTCTATAGAGAGTAGTGGCAGGACTAGGGGAGCGCTCTATAGAGAGTAGTGGTGGGACTAGGGGAGCGCTCTATAGAGAGTAGTGGCAGGACTAGGGGAGCGCTCTATAGAGAGTAGTGGTGGGACTGGGGGAGCGCTCTAAAGAGAGTAGTGGCAGGACTGGGGGAGCGCTCTATAGAGAGTAGTGGTGGAGTGGGGGAGCGCTCTATAGATAGTACTAGCGGGACCCGGGGAGCAGAGTTCTCCCTGCAGGATGGAGAAAGCGCGCTGATATACAGAGCACCCACTGCTCCAGAAGTGATGACCCTAGAGACGTCCTCACATACTGTCTTCTTCTTTCTAGCTCAGTGCCGATCGTCCTGTGGCCCCGGGTACAAGACTCCTCTGGATGCCATGAAAGGTACAGACCGCTCCTAATATGGCCGGAAATCTTCCCATATATGTGACTATATGAAACTGTGTAATGTATATTATTAGAGGCCAGTGACCTCCCTCCACCGGCTCCACTCTATAGTCTGCTATGGTCCCTGATCTCGAGGGCGGTGGCTTCAGATGCTGCCTCATCCATGACTACACGTGATGTACAGTGGATATACAAAGTCTACACGCCCCTGGTAAAATGTCCGGTTTCTGTGATGTCAAAAAATGAGACAAAGATAAATCATTTCACAACTTTCTCCCCCTTTAATGTGACCTAAAAACTGCACAACTCAACGGAAAAACAAACTGAAATCTTTTAGGTGGAGGAAAACCAAAAAAACTATAATAATCTGGTTGCATAAGTGTGCACACCCTTACACTAATACTTTGTTGAAGCCCTTTTGATGTTATTCCAGCACTCAGTCTTTTTGGGTCTGAGTCTATCAGCATGGGCACATTTTCACTCTTCTTTGCGGAAACCCTCTAAATCTGTCAGATTGCGAGGGCATCTCCTGGGCACGGCCCTCTTCAGATCACCCCACAGATTGCGAGGGCATCTCCTGGGCACGGCCCTCTTCAGATCACCCCACAGATTGCGAGGGCATCTTCTGGGCACGGCCCTCTTCAGATCACCCCACATATTGCGAGGGCATCTCCTGGGCACGGCCCTCTTCAGATCACCCCACAGATTGCGAGGGCATCTCCTGGGCACGGCCCTCTTCAGATCACCCCACAGATTGCGAGGGCATCTTCTGGGCACGGCCCTATTCAGATCACCCCACAGACTGCGAGGGCATCTTCTGGGCACGGCCCTCTTCAGATCACCCCACATATTGCGAGGGCATCTCCTGGGCACGGCCCTCTTCACATCACCCCACAGATTGCGAGGGCATCTCCTGGGCACAGCCCTCTTCAGATCACCCCACAGACTGCGAGGGCATCTCCTGGGCACGGCCCTCTTCAGATCACCCCACAGATTGCGAGGGCATCTTCTGGGCACGCCCCTCTTCAGATCACCCCACATATTGCGAGGGCATCTCCTGGGCACAGCCCTCTTCAGATCACCCCACATATTGCGAGGGCATCTTCTGGGCACGGCCCTCTTCAGATCACCCCACATATTGCGAGGGCATCTCCTGGGCACGGCCCTCTTCAGATCACCCCACATATTGCGAGGGCATCTCCTGGGCACAGCCCTCTTCAGATCACCCCACATATTGCGAGGGCATCTTCTGGGCACAGCCCTCTTCAGATCACCCCACAGATTGCGAGGGCATCTCCTGGGCACAGCCCTCTTCACATCACCCCACAGATTGCGAGGGCATCTTCTGGGCACAGCCCTCTTCAGATCACCCCACAGATTGCGAGGGCATCTTCTGGGCATGGCCCTCTTCAGATCACCCCACATATTGCGAGGGCATCTTCTGGGCACGCCCCTCTTCAGATCACCCCACATATTGCGAGGGCATCTCCTGGGCACAGCCCTCTTCAGGTCACCCCACATATTGCGAGGGCATCTTCTGGGCACGGCCCTCTTCAGATCACCCCACATATTGCGAGGGCATCTCCTGGGCACAGCCCTCTTCAGATCACCCCACATATTGCGAGGGCATCTTCTGGGCACGGCCCTCTTCAGATCACCCCACATATTGCGAGGGCATCTCCTGGGCACGGCCCTCTTCAGATCACCCCACATATTGCGAGGGCATCTCCTGGGCACAGCCCTCTTCAGATCACCCCACATATTGCGAGGGCATCTTCTGGGCACAGCCCTCTTCAGATCACCCCACAGATTGCGAGGGCATCTCCTGGGCACAGCCCTCTTCACATCACCCCACAGATTGCGAGGGCATCTTCTGGGCACAGCCCTCTTCAGATCACCCCACAGATTGCGAGGGCATCTTCTGGGCACGGCCCTCTTCAGATCACCCCACATATTGCGAGGGCATCTCCTGGGCACGGCCCTCTTCACATCACCCCACAGATTGCGAGGGCATCTCCTGGGCACAGCCCTCTTCAGATCACCCCACAGACTGCGAGGGCATCTCCTGGGCACGGCCCTCTTCAGATCACCCCACAGATTGCGAGGGCATCTTCTGGGCACGGCCCTCTTCAGATCACCCCACATATTGCGAGGGCATCTCCTGGGCACAGCCCTCTTCAGATCACCCCACATATTGCGAGGGCATCTTCTGGGCACGGCCCTCTTCAGATCACCCCACATATTGCGAGGGCATCTCCTGGGCACGGCCCTCTTCAGATCACCCCACATATTGCGAGGGCATCTCCTGGGCACAGCCCTCTTCAGATCACCCCACATATTGCGAGGGCATCTTCTGGGCACAGCCCTCTTCAGATCACCCCACAGATTGCGAGGGCATCTCCTGGGCACAGCCCTCTTCACATCACCCCACAGATTGCGAGGGCATCTTCTGGGCACAGCCCTCTTCAGATCACCCCACATATTGCGAGGGCATCTTCTGGGCACGGCCCTCTTCAGATCACCCCACATATTGCGAGGGCATCTTCTGGGCACGGCCCTCTTCAGATCACCCCACAGATTGCGAGGGCATCTTCTGGGCACGGCCCTCTTCAGATCACCCCACAGATTGCGAGGGCATCTTCTGGGCACGGCCCTCTTCAGATCACCCCACAGACTGCGAGGGCATCTCCTGGGCACAGCCCTCTTCAGATCACCCCACATATTGCGAGGGCATCTCCTGGGCACAGCCCTCTTCAGATCACCCCACATATTGCGAGGGCATCTTCTGGGCACGGCCCTCTTCAGATCACCCCACATATTGCGAGGGCATCTTCTGGGCACAGCCCTCTTCAGATCACCCCACAGACTGCGAGGGCATCTCCTGGGCACAGCCCTCTTCAGATCACCCCACATATTGCGAGGGCATCTCCTGGGCACAGCCCTCTTCAGATCACCCCACATATTGCGAGGGCATCTTCTGGGCACAGCCCTCTTCAGATCACCCCACAGACTGCGAGGGCATCTCCTGGGCACAGCCCTCTTCAGATCACCCCACAGATTGTGAGGACATCTTCTGGGCACAGCCCTCTTCAGATCACCCCACAGACTGCGAGGGCATTTTCTGGGCACGGCCCTCTTCAGATCACCCCACAGATTGCGAGGGCATCTCCTGGGCACAGCCCTCTTCACATCACCCCACAGATTGCGAGGGCATCTCCTGGGCACTGCCCTCTTCAGATCACCCCACAGATTGCAAGGGCATCTCCTGGGCACAGCCCTCTTCAGATCACCCCACAGATTGCGAGGGCATCTCCTGGGCACGGCCCTCTTCAGATCACCCTACAGATTGCGAGGGCATCTCCTGGGCACAGCCCTCTTCAGATCACCCCACAGATTGTGAGGGCATCTCCTGGGACAGCCATCTTCAGATCACCCCACATATTGCGAGGGCATCTCCTGGGCACAGCCCTCTTCACATCACCCCACAGATTGCGAGGGCATCTCCTGGGCACAGCCCTCTTCAGATCACCCCACAGATTGCGAGGGCATCTCCTGGGCACAGCCCTCTTCAGATCACCCCACAGATTGTGAGGGCATCTCCTGGGCACAGCCCTCTTCAGATCACCCCACAGATTGTGAGGGCATCTCCTGGGCACAGCCCTCTTCACATCACCCCACAGATTGCAAGGGCATCTCCTGGGCACAGCCCTCTTCAGATCACCCCACAGATTGCGAGGGCATCTCCTGGGCACGGCCCTCTTCAGGTCACCCCACAGATTGCGAGGACATCTCCTGAGCACAGCCCTCTTCAGGTCACCCCACATATTGCGAGGGCATCTCCTGGGCACAGCCCTCTTCAGATCACCCCACAGATTGCGAGGGCATCTCCTGGGCACAGCCCTCTTCACATCACCCCACAGACTGCGAGGGCATCTCCTGGGCACAGCCCTCTTCAGATCACCCCACAGATTGCGAGGGCATCTCCTGGGAACAGCCCTCTTCAGATCACCCCACAGATTGGGAGGACATCTTCTGGGCACAGCCCTCTTCAGATCACCCCACAGATTGTGAGGGCATCTCCTGGGCACAGCCCTCTTCAGATCACCCCACAGATTGGGAGGGCATCTCCTGGGCACAGCCCTCTTCAGATCACCCCACAGATTGCGAGGGCATCTCCTGGGCACGGCCCTCTTCAGATCACCCCACAGATTGCGAGGGCATCTCCTGGGCACAGCCCTCTTCACATCACCCCACAGATTGCGAGGGCATCTCCTGGGCACAGCCCTCTTCAGGTCACCCCACAGATTGTGAGGGCATCTCCTGGGCACAGCCATCTTCAGATCACCCCACATATTGCGAGGGCATCTCCTGGGCACAGCCCTCTTCAGATCACCCCACAGATGGCGAGGGCATCTCCTGGGCACAGCCCTCTTCAGATCACCCCACAGATTGCGAGGGCATCTCCTGGGCACAGCCCTCTTCAGATCACCCCACAGATTGCGAGGGCATCTCCTGGGCACAGCCCTCTTCAGATCACCCCACAGATTGCGAGGGCATCTCCTGGGCACAGCCCTCTTCATATCACCCCACAGATTGCGAGGGCATCTCCTGGGCACGGCCCTCTTCAGATCACCCCACAGACTGCGAGGGCATCTTCTGGGCACGGCCCTCTTCAGATCACCCCACAGACTGCGAGGGCATCTCCTGGGCACGGCCCTCTTCAGATCACCCCACAGATTGCGAGGGCATCTCCTGGGCACAGCCCTCTTCAGATCACCCCACAGATTGCGAGGGCATCTTCTGGGCACGGCCCTCTTCAGATCACCCCACAGACTGCGAGGGCATCTCCTGGGCACAGCCCTCTTCAGATCACCCCACAGATTGTGAGGACATCTTCTGGGCACAGCCCTCTTCAGATCACCCCACAGACTGCGAGGGCATTTTCTGGGCACGGCCCTCTTCAGATGACCCCACAGATTGCGAGGGCATCTCCTGAGCACAGCCCTCTTCAGATCACCCCACAGATTGCGAGGGCATCTTCTGGGCACGGCCCTCTTCAGATCACCCCACAGATTGCGAGGGCATCTCCTGGGCACAGCCCTCTTCACATCACCCCACAGATTGCGAGGGCATCTCCTGGGCACGGCCCTCTTCAGATCACCCCACAGATTGTGAGGGCATCTCCTGGGCACAGCCCTCTTCACATCACCCCACAGATTGCGAGGGCATCTCCTGGGCACAGCCCTCTTCAGATCACCCCACAGATTGCAAGGGCATCTCCTGAGCACAGCCCTCTTCAGATCACCCCACAGATTGCGAGGGCATCTCCTGGGCACAGCCCTCTTCACATCACCCCACAGATTGCGAGGGCATCTCCTGGGCACTGCCCTCTTCAGATCACCCCACAGATTGCGAGGGCATCTCCTGGGCACGGCCCTCTTCAGATCACCCCACAGATTGCAAGGGCATCTCCTGGGCACAGCCCTCTTCAGATCACCCCACAGATTGCGAGGGCATCTCCTGGGCACGGCCCTCTTCAGATCACCCTACAGATTGCGAGGGCATCTCCTGGGCACAGCCCTCTTCAGATCACCCCACAGATTGTGAGGGCATCTCCTGGGCACAGCCCTCTTCAGATCACCCCACAGATTGCGAGGGCATCTCCTGGGCACGGCCCTCTTCAGATCACCCTACAGATTGCGAGGGCATCTCCTGGGCACAGCCCTCTTCAGATCACCCCACAGATTGTGAGGGCATCTCCTGGGCACAGCCATCTTCAGATCACCCCACATATTGCGAGGGCATCTCCTGGGCACAGCTCTCTTCAGATCACCCCACAGACTGCGAGGGCATCTCCTGGGCACTGCCCTCTTCAGATCACCCCACAGATTGTGAGGGCATCTCCTGGGCACAGCTCTCTTCAGATCACCCCACAGACTGCGAGGGCATCTCCTGGGCACAGCCCTCTTCAGATCACCCCACAGATTGCGAGGGCATCTCCTGGGCACAGCCCTCTTCAGATCACCCCACAGATTGTGAGGGCATCTCCTGGGCACAGCCCTCTTCACATCACCCCACAGATTGCGAGGGCATCTCCTGGGCACTGCCCTCTTCAGATCACCCCACAGATTGCAAGGGCATCTCCTGGGCACAGCCCTCTTCAGATCACCCCACATATTGCGAGGACATCTCCTGAGCACAGCCCTCTTCAGGTCACCCCACAGATTGTGAGGGCATCTCCTGGGCACAGCCATCTTCAGATCACCCCACATATTGCGAGGGCATCTCCTGGGCACGGCCCTCTTCAGATCACCCCACAGATTGCGAGGGCATCTCCTGGGCACAGCCCTCTTCAGATCACCCCACAGATGGCGAGGGCATCTCCTGGGCACAGCCCTCTTCAGATCACCCCACAAATTGCGAGGGCATCTCCTGGGCACAGCCCTCTTCAGATCACCCCACAGATTGCGAGGGCATCTCCTGGGCACAGCCCTCTTCACATCACCCCACAGATTGCGAGGGCATCTCCTGGGCACAGCCCTCTTCAGATCACCCCACAGATTGTGAGGGCATCTCCTGGGCACAGCCCTCTTCAGATCACTCCACATATTGCGAGGGCATCTCCTGGGCACAGCCCTCTTCAGATCACCCCACAGATTGCGAGAACATCTCCTGAGCACGGCCCTCTTCAGATCACCCCACAGATTGCGAGGGCATCTCCTGGGCACAGCCCTCTTCAGATCACTCCACATATTGCGAGGGCATCTCCTGGGCACAGCCCTCTTCAGATCACCCCACAGATTGCGAGGGCATCTCCTGGGCACAGCCCTCTTCAGATCACCCCACAGATTGCGAGGGCATCTCCTGGGCACAGCCCTCTTCAGATCACCCCACAGATTGCGAGAACATCTCCTGAGCACAGCCCTCTTCACATCACCCCACAGACTGCGAGGGCATCTCCTGGGCACAGCCCTCTTCAGATCACCCCACATATTGGGAGGGCATCTCCTGGGCACAGCCCTCTTCAGATGACCCCACAGATTGCGAGGGCATCTCCTGGGCACAGCCCTCTTCAGATCACCCCACAGATTGGTAATCGGATTCAGGTCTGGGCTCTGGCTGGGCCATTCCACAACTTTCCTCTTCTTCTGGTGAAGCCATTCCTTGTTGATTTGGATTTCTGCTTTGGGTGGTTGTCCTGCTGATAGATGAAGTCCCTCTTCATGTTCAGCTTTCTAGCAGAAGCCTGAAGGTTTTGGGCCAATATTGACCGGTATTTGGAGCCGTTCAGAATTCCCTCCAGCTTAACTAAGGCCCCAGTTCCAGCTGAAGAAGAACAGCCCCTTGGCACGATGCTGCCCCCACCAGGCTTCACTGTGGGGATGGCGTTCTTCTGGTGATGGGCAGAGTTGTTTTTGGGCCAAACATATCTTTTGGAATTATGGCCAAAAAGTCCCACCTTGGTTTCATCAAACCATAACACCTTTTCCCACATGCTTCTGGGAGACTTCAGATGTGTTTTTGCCAAATGTAGCCTGGCTTGGATGTTTCTCTTGGTAAGAAGAGGCTTCCGTCTTGCCCCTCTACCCCATAGCCCAGACATATGAAGAATACGGGGGATTGTTGTCACATGGACCACACAGCCAGGACTGGCCAGATATTCCTGCAGCTCCTGTAATGTTGCTGTCGGCCTCTTGGTCGCCTCCCAGACCAGTTATCTTCTCGTCTTTTCACCAGTTTTGGAGGGACGTCCAGTTCTTGGTGATGTCACTGTTGGGCCATATTTCCTCCACTTGATGATGACGGTCTCCACTGTGTTCCATGGTAGATCTAATGCCTTGGACATTCTTGTGTCCCCTTCTCCTGACTGATACCTTCTAACAATGAGATCCCTCTGATGGAAGCTCTCTGTGGACCATGGCTTCTTCTGTGGGATGTGACCAAGAACATTTCAGGAAAGACCAACTAGAGCAGCTGAGCTTTATCTGGGGTTAATCCGAGGCCCTTTACATGATGGCCGGTGTATGCCGACTCCGATCTAGTACTGTGATTGCTTCATTCTGAACACAGCGACATCCCCAGTTATAGGAGGGTGTGCACACTTATGCAACCACATTATTTTAGTTTTATATTTTTTCTTCCCTCCACCTAAAAGATTTCAGTTTGTTTTTCCGTTGAGTTGTACAGTTTATAGGTCACATTAAAGGGGGAAAAAGTTCTGCAATGATTTATCTTTGTCTCATTTTTTTACAGCACAGAAACCGGACATTTTACCAGGGGCGTGTAGACTTTTTATATCCACTGTAGATAAGTATCCCACATGTGTGAACAGGAGGTACAGCCGCTGATGGGAAGAGCAGAGCCGTCCGTTATTTGCAGTCTGGTAATCACTGTGTCACACACGACTTGGGGACGGGGCGTCCTGCCGGTGGTGCCTTTCTCTGGGGGTCCCCTGTTTACCTGTAATGATGCTTCATGTTCAGGTCCACGTGAAGAGCTGGTTTACGTTCCCTGCATCTATCGTAACACCGGGATCAAGAAGCCGGATTACTTGTCCACCGTGGATGTGAACCCCGAATCTGCGCAGTACTCGCAGGTAATGGCCGTGTCAGCCCGTCCCCGCTGCATTGACCTGGGATATTTACTCCACGGTTCTAGATCAGGTGACTGTACGTCCATAGGAGGCTCTAGTGTCTGAGTGTGAGCTCTGTGGGTGAGTGTAGGTCCTCCTCGGGGAGCGCAGGAGGTGATACCTTCTCCATTTTTCAGGTCATTCACCGTCTGCCGATGCCCCACCTGGACGATGAGCTGCACCACTCGGGCTGGAACACCTGCAGCAGTTGCTTTGGGGACCCTTCTAAAGTGAGGAACAAGCTGATCCTGCCCTGTCTCATATCCTCCAGGGTCTACGTGGTAGATGTGGGCACTGACCCACGAGCCCCTTGTCTGCACAAGGTGGGTATCACCTGAGGTTGTCGAGTTTTTCTGTGTCTCCTGGGTCCTGACCATTTTGTGTCCGCTCTACAGGTTGTGGAAGCTGAAGATGTGAAGAAGAAGTGCGGCCTGGGGAACCTGCACACCTCGCACTGCCTGGGCTCCGGGGAGATCATGATCAGTGCTGTGGGAGACCCTGAAGGGAATGGCAAAGGTGAGAGTGCCCCCTAATGTTACCGTGATCTGAGTGCTGGCCATAATACATGGGACTGCTCCAGTATCTTCTGCTTCACATCTCAGGAGGCTTTGTTTTGCTGGATGGTGAGACGTTCAAAGTGAAGGGGAACTGGGAGGCAGAAGGACAAGCGGCACCGTTCGGCTACGACTTCTGGTACCAACCGCGGCACAACGTCATGATCAGCACCGGGTGGGGAACCCCAAAATTTATCTGTGATGGATTCAAGATAGAGGATGTAGCAGCAGGTAGGATGTCTACCAGTCACTTCCATCTTATCTGAATCTCGTGATTTCAGGGTGCACAATGTGGTCCATCTTCTGTTCTCCAGGACACTATGGCCACCACATTCACGTGTGGGACTGGAGCAAGCACACCCGCATACAGAGCCTGGACCTGGGAGATGATGGGCTGATCCCCCTGGAGATCCGCTTCCTACACAATCCAGATGCTGATCAGGGGTTTGTCGGGTGCGCCCTCAGCAGCTCTGTCTTCAGATTCTATAAGGCAGAGGTGAGGAGGTGGTGGGGCTCAGGGTTTGGATTTGTGGAGTGCACGTCTTCGGATACAATTGTAGACTGGAGACGTTCACTTCAGATGTCGGACTGATGTCTAATGTCTTCTTTCCTCAGGATGGAAAATGGGCAGCAGAGAAAGTGATCCAGGTGCCAGCCAAGAAAGTCCAGGGCTGGGCGCTCCCGGAGATGCCAGGTGGGTGGTTCTGTGTGTCATTGTCCCTCTGACCATCCAGTCATAAAACTGCTGGGCGTGCTGATCCAGGTCTCTGGACTCTCCCGTGTGCAGGTTGTGGGTGAGCTGCAGTTATGTGGCCTTTGCTCCAGTCACATCCAAAGCTGCCGCTCCCTACAACAGAACAGGTTTTTCACATGTTGCGCAGGATTCTTCCATAGATCACATGGCATGTCCTCTCCACGAGGTGAGCAGATTTATAATCGGCACACCCTAAACTGTGCTGCACGTACACTCCTGACGCGATTTGGAGTTGTCTTTGTGGGGGTAAATTAGGATGATTTGGGGTTGTCTGTTATGATTTGGGGTGTCTGTGTGGGGTCTCTCATGATGATTTGGGATGTCTGTGTGCAGTGTCCGACACCGTTGAGCTGTCACCATGTGTTGCTGCTCTCCGGAAGGGATGCTAAGGCGTGATGCACCCCAATGTGAAATAAGTCCAGAGAGTCAGTGTCTGCAGGGTGCTTCTTTACTGGAGGAATTCAGGTGCAAGGCGAGGCATAGGGCTGGCTTCTCCAGACTCCTCCCTGAGAAGAGGCACAGGGCTGACTTCTCCAGACTCCTCCCTGAGACGAGGCGCAGGGCTGACTTCTCCAGTCTCTTGCCTGAGAAGAGGCGCAGGGCTGGCTTCTCCAGTCTCTTCCCTGAGAAGAGGCACAGGGCTGACTTCTCCAGTCTCCTTCCTGAGAAGAGGCACAGGGCTGACTTCTCCAGACTCCTCCCTGAGAAGAGGCACAGGGCTGACTTCTCCAGTCTCCTTCCTGAGAAGAGGCACAGGGCTGACTTCTCCAGACTCCTCCCTGAGAAGAGGCACAGGGCTGGCTTCTCCAGTCTCTACCCTGAGAAGAGGCGCAGGGCTGGCTTCTCCAGTCTCTTCCCTGAGACGAGGCACAGGGCTGGCTTCTCCAGTCTCTTCCCTGAGACGAGGCACAGGGCTGGCTTCTCCAGTCTCTTCCCTGTGAAGAGGCACAGGGCTGGCTTCTCCAGTTTCTTCCTTGAGAAGAGGCATAGGGCTGGCTTCTCAAGTCTCTTCCCTGAGAAGAGGCACAGGGCTGGCTTCTCCAGTTTCTTCCCTGAGAAGAGGCATAGGGCTGGCTTCTCCAGTCTCCTCCCTGAGACGAGGCACAGGGCTGACTTCTCCAGTCTCCTCCCTGAGACGAGGCACAGGTCTGACTTCTCCAGTCTCCTCCCTGAAACAAGGCATAGGGCTGGCTTCTCCAGTCTCCTCCCTGAAAAGAGGCACAGGGCTGGCTTCTCCAGACTCCTCCCTGAAAAGAGGCACAGGGCTGGTTTCTCCAGACTCCTCCCTGAAAAGAGGCACAGGGCTGGCTTCTCCAGTCTCCTCCCTGAGAAGAGGCACAGGGCTGTCTTCTCCAGTCTCCTCCCTGAGAAGAGGCACAGGGCTGTCTTCTCCAGTCTCCTCCCTGAGAAGAGGCATAGGGCTGGCTTCTCCAGTCTCCTCCCTGAGAAGAGGCATAGGGCTGGCTTCTCTAGTCTCCTCCCTGAGAAGAGGCACAGGGCTGGCTTCTCCAGTCTCCTGCCTGAGAAGAGGCATAGGGCTGGCTTCTCCAGTCTCCTCCCTGAGAAGAGGCATAGGGCTGGCTTCTCTAGTCTCCTCCCTGAGAAGAGGCACAGGGCTGGCTTCCCCAGTCTCCTCCCTGAGAAGAGACACAGGGCTGGTTTCTCCAGACTCCTCCCTGAGAAGAGGCATAGGGCTGGCTTCTCCAGTTTCCTCCCTGAGAAGAGGCACAGGGCTGGCTTCTCCAGTTTCCTCCCTGAGAAGAGGCATAGGGCTGGCTTCTCCAGTCTCCTCCCTGAGAAGAGGCACAGGGCTGGCTTCTCCAGTTTCCTCCCTGAGAAGAGGCATAGGGCTGGCTTCTCCAGTCTCCTCCCTGAGAAGAGGCATAGGGCTGGCTTCTCCAGTCTCCTCCCTGAGAAGAGGCACAGGGCTGGCTTCTCCAGTTTCCTCCCTGAGAAGAGGCACAGGGCTGGCTTCTCCAGTTTCCTCCCTGAGAAGTGGCATAGGGCTGGCTTCTCCAGTCTCCTCCCTGAGAAGAGGCACAGGGCTGGCTTCTCCAGTTTCCTCCCTGAGAAGAGGCATAGGGCTGGCTTCTCCAGTCTCCTCCCTGAGAAGAGGCATAGGGCTGGCTTCTCCAGTCTCCTCCCTGAGAAGAGGCATAGGGCTGGCTTCTCTAGTCTCCTCCCTGAGAAGAGGCACAGGGCTGGCTTCTCCAGTCTCCTGCCTGAGAAGAGGCATAGGGCTGGCTTCTCCAGTCTCCTCCCTGAGAAGAGGCATAGGGCTGGCTTCTCTAGTCTCCTCCCTGAGAAGAGGCACAGGGCTGGCTTCTCCAGTCTCCTCCCTGAGAAGAGGCACAGGGCTGGCTTCTCCAGTCTCCTCCCTGAGAAGAGGCATAGGGCTGGCTTCTCCAGTTTCCTCCCTGAGAAGAGGCACAGGGCTGGCTTCTCCAGTTTCCTCCCTGAGAAGAGGCATAGGGCTGGCTTCTCCAGTCTCCTCCCTGAGAAGAGGCACAGGGCTGGCTTCTCCAGTTTCCTCCCTGAGAAGAGGCATAGGGCTGGCTTCTCCAGTCTCCTCCCTGAGAAGAGGCATAGGGCTGGCTTCTCCAGTCTCCTCCCTGAGAAGAGGCATAGGGCTGGCTTCTCTAGTCTCCTCCCTGAGAAGAGGCACAGGGCTGGCTTCTCCAGTCTCCTGCCTGAGAAGAGGCATAGGGCTGGCTTCTCCAGTCTCCTCCCTGAGAAGAGGCATAGGGCTGGCTTCTCTAGTCTCCTCCCTGAGAAGAGGCACAGGGCTGGCTTCTCCAGTCTCCTCCCTGAGAAGAGACACAGGGCTGGTTTCTCCAGACTCCTCCCTGAGAAGAGGCATAGGGCTGGCTTCTCCAGTTTCCTCCCTGAGAAGAGGCATAGGGCTGGCTTCTCCAGTCTCCTCCCTGAGAAGAGGCATAGGGCTGGCTTCTCCAGTTTCCTCCCTGAGAAGAGGCACAGGGCTGGCTTCTCCAGTCTCCTCCCTGAGAAGAGGCATAGGGCTGGCTTCTCCAGTTTCCTCCCTGAGAAGAGGCACAGGGCTGGCTTCTCCAGTCTCCTCCCTGAGAAGAGGCACAGGGCTGGCTTCTCCAGTTTCCCTCCTGAGAAGAGGCATAGGGCTGGCTTCTCCAGTCTCCTCCCTGAGAAGAGGCATAGGGCTGGCTTCTCCAGTCTCCTCCCTGAGAAGAGGCATAGGGCTGGCTTCTCCAGTTTCCTCCCGGAGAAGAGGCACAGGGCTGGCTTCTCCAGTCTCCTCCCTGAGAAGAGGCACAGGGCTGGCTTCTCCAGTTTCCTCCCTGAGAAGAGGCACAGGGCTGGCTTCTCCAGTCTCTTCCCTGAGACGAGGCACAGGACTGGCTTCTCCAGTTTCCTCCCTGAGAAGAGGCACAGGGCTGGCTTCTCTAGTCTCCTCCCTGAGAAGAGGCACAGGGCTTGCTTCTCCAGTCTCCTCCCTGAGAAGAGGCACAGGGCTTACTTCTTCAGTCTCCTCCCCGATGACGCTAGGAAACCAGGCGGTATGTGACAGACACGCACCATACAAGATGGCGGCCAAACCTAATCTCCTCATCGAGGGTGCACCCCGATTAGATGTCCTGGGCTGATTAACCTTCTGTTCTCTGCTCCCCAGGTCTGATCACGGATATCCTGATCTCATTCGACGACAGTTTCATGTACTTCAGTAACTGGCTGCACGGTGACATCAGACAGTATGACATCACTGACACCAAGCATCCCAAGATGGTAGGACAGGTAAGTGGCAGCTGGGAGCCTCATAAGACAGCTCCCAGGATACCGCCGTAGCCACCGCCATGTTCCCTGCTTACCTGACGGTGTCTCCTCTGCAGGTCTTCCTTGCGGGCAGCATCCTGGACGGGGGTCCCGTCACCGTGCTGGACGACCAGGAACTGGACAGTCAGCCAGAGCCAGTGACTGTGAAGGTGAGGGGTCACAGTCCTGCAAGCCCCCATAGCATCATGTCCCCCCCACTGTCCTGGTCCCTGGGGCCCCATACTACCATGCCTCTTTACTTGTGTGTCTTATAGGGGAGGAGGGTCCCCGGGGGCCCCCAGATGATCCAGCTCAGCCTGGACGGGAAGAGGCTCTATGTGACCACATCTCTGTACAGCACCTGGGACAAGCAGTTCTACCCCGACATGATCCGGTAAGAGACGCCCGCTACGCCCGCAGAACACAACAGGGGCCGATCAGGGCCTCTAAAGCTTCAGCGGGTTAGATACAGGCTGCCGAGGAGTCCTCATGGTATGTAATATACAGGTTCCTCCAGGCCCGGCAGACTCAGGAGGTTAGATACAGGCTGCCGGAGGCCCTCATGGTATGTAATATACAGGTTCCTCCAGGCCCGGCAGACTCAGGAGGTTAGATACAGGCTGCCAAGCAGTCCACATGGTATGTAATATACAGGTTCCTCCAGGCCCGGCAGACTCAGGAGGTTAGATACAGGCTGCCAAGCAGTCCACATGGTATGTAATATACAGGTACCTCCAGGCCCGGCAGACTCAGGAGGTTAGATACAGGCTGCCGAGGAGTCCTCATGGTATGTAATATACAGGTTCCTCCAGTCCCGGCAGACTCAGGAGGTTAGATACAGGCTGCCGAGGAGTCCTCATGGTATGTAATATACAGGTTCCTCCAGTCCCGGCAAACTCAGGAGGTTAGATACAGGCTGCCGGGGGCCCTCATGGTATGTAATATACAGGTTCCTCCAGGCCCGGAAGACTCAGGAGGTTAGATACAGGCTGCCGGGGGCCCTCATGGTATGTAATATACAGGTTCCTCCAGTCCCGGCAGACTCAGGAGGTTAGATACAGGCTGCCGAGGAGTCCTCATGGTATGTAATATACAGGTTCCTCCAGTCCCGGCAGACTCAGGAGGTTAGATACAGGCTGCCGGGGGCCCTCATGGTATGTAATATACAGGTTCCTCCAGGCCCGGAAGACTCAGGAGGTTAGATACAGGCTGCCGGGGGCCCTCATGGTATGTAATATACAGGTTCCTCCAGGCTCGGCAGACTCAGGAGGTTAGATACAGGCTGCCGGGGGCCCTCATGGTATGTAATATACAGGTTCCACCAGTCCCGGCAGACTCAGGGGGTTAGATACAGGCTGCCGAGGAGTCCACATGGTATGTAATATACAGGTTCCTCCAGGCCCGGCAGACTCAGGAGGTTAGATACAGGCTGCTGGGGGCCCTCATGGTATGTAATATACAGGTACCTCCAGGCCCGGCAGACTCAGGAGGTTAGATACAAGCTGCCGAGGAGTCCACATGGTATGTAATCTACAGGTACCTCCAGGCCCGGCAGACTCAGGAGGTTAGATACAGGCTGCCGAGGGCCCTCATGGTATGTAATATACAGGTTCCTCCAGGCCCGGCAGACTCAGGAGGTTAGATACAAGCTGCCGGGGGCCCTCATGGTATGTAATCTACAGGTTCCTCCAGGCCCGGCAGACTCAGGAGGTTAGATACAGGCTGCCGAGGAGTCCACATGGTATGTAATATACAGGTTCCTCCATGCCCGGCAGACTCAGGAGGTTAGATTCAGGCTGCCGGGGGCCCTCACGGTATGTAATATACAGGTTCCTCCAGGCCCGGCAGACTCAGGGGGTTAGATACAGGCTGCCGGGGGCCCTCACGGTATGTAATATACAGGTTCCTCTGAGTTTGGTGGAGCAGTCATGGGGTGTGGATGATAATGTCGCCGCGCTTTGGGGCCCAGCGCGGTCTCATATGCGTTCCCTCCTTGTGTCCACCACAGGGACGGCTCCGTCATGTTACAGATCGATGTGGACACTGACAAGGGAGGCCTCACTCTGAACCCCAACTTCATGGTGGATTATGGGGCGGAGCCGGATGGTCCGGTCTTGGCGCACGAAATTCGCTATCCAGGCGGAGACTGCAGCTCTGACATCTGGATCTAGAGCTTCCTCAGACGAATGAACCCTCTGATGGGATGTACTACTACTCCCAGCAGGCACCTCTCAGGTTACAGGTTTTGCTTCCACTAATTTTGAGGATTTCAGGCATCAATGTGTCGGCACCACGTCCATGCGACCACCATTGCTGATCAGATTTTATACTTGTGATTCTGCGGCTTTAACCCTTTAATATCCATTAAATTTCTTTGTTTTGTCACCTCATCGCAACCGCTGTCTTGTGTTTACAACTTCAAACTGTGTAGGGGTAGAATAAAAAGGGCATAATACAGGATGTACCTCGGGGGAGGAGCCAAAGGAGATAATACAGGATGTACCTCGGGGGAGGAGCCAAAGGAGATAATACAGGACGTACCCCGGGGGAGGAGACAAAGGTGATGATAAAGGACATACCCCGGGGGAGGAGCCAAAGGAGATAATACAGGATGTACCTCAGGGGAGGAGCCAAAGGGGATAATACAGGACGTACCTCGGAGGAGCAGCCAAAGGATATAATACAGGACGTACCCCAGGGGAGGAGCCAAAGGAGATAATACAGGATGTACCTCAGGGGAGGGGCCAAAGGGGATAATACAGGACGTACTTAAGGAACGGAGAATTATATATATTTTTTTAATTGAGGCAGGAAAGAAGATGTGAAGGATGATACAGGTGACAGGTGCCGATGACTTGAGAAGCCCCTCATCTCCTTCACCCGTGGAGTATCCATGGTAATTATCTGCTCGTGGGTACATAGCTCCTACTAATCCAGTTATCGTAGCAGTCCCAAATTTTCAGAGACCGCCCTGATAATCGCTTGTTCTGTCCTGAAAGGTGGTTCTTATTTAAACCCCGCTCACTATTGAGAGCTTCAGGCGGGATTTGTGTGTGCCCCCGAATTTACACAAATGTTCATATAATCAAATTGTGTTATAAGGTGATAAATGTCACATATACGACCTCTGTACAGTCTCTGTATTATTACACCTATCTCTTTATTACACCGCTCCTCCCTCTGATCTGTCTTTCGCCTCTCCTCCGCCTCTCCTCCCTGCGCTCTGTCCTCCGCCTCTCCTCCCTGCGCTCTGTCCTCCGCCTCTCCTCCCTGCGCTCTGTCCTCCCCCTGTCCTCCCTGCGCTCTGTCCTCCCCCTCTCCTCCCTGCGCTCTGTCCTCCCCCTGTCCTCCCTGCGCTCTGTCCTCCGCCTCTCCTCCCCGCGCTCTGTCCTCCCCCTCTCCTCCCTCTGATCTGTCCTCCCCCTCACCTCCCCGCGCTCTGTCCTCTGCCTCTCCTCCCTGCGCTCTGTCCTCCCCCTCTCCTCCCCGGGCTCTGTCCTCCTCCTCTCCTCCCTGCGCTCTGTCCTCCTCCTCTCCTCCCTCTGATCTGTCCTCCGCCTCTCCTCCCTCTGATCTGTCCTCCGCCTCTCCTCCCTCTGATCTGTCCTCCTCCTCTCCTCCCTGCGCTCTGTCCTCCTCCTCTCCTCCCTCTGATCTGTCCTCCGCCTCTCCTCCCTCTGATCTGTCCTCCCCCTCTCCTCCCTCTGATCTGTCCTCCGCCTCTCCTCCCTCTGATCTGTCCTCCGCCTCTCCTCCCTCTGATCTGTCCTCCCCCTCTCCTCCCTCTGATCTGTCCTCCCCCTCTCCTCCCTCTGATCTGTCCTCCGCCTCTCCTCCCCGCGATCAGTCCTCCGCCTCTCCTCCCTCTGATCTGTCCTCCTCCTCTCCTCCCTCTGATCTGTCCTCCCCCTCTCCTCCCTCTGATCTGTCCTCCGCCTCTCCTCCCTCTGATCAGTCCTCCGCCTCTCCTCCCTCTGATCTGTCCTCCCCCTCTCCTCCCTCTGATCTGTCCTCCGCCTCTCCTCCCTCTGATCTGTCCTCCCCCTCTCCTCCCTCTGATCTGTCCTCCGCCTCTCCTCCCCGCGATCAGTCCTCCGCCTCTCCTCCCTCTGATCTGTCCTCCCCCTCTCCTCCCTCTGATCTGTCCTCCGCCTCTCCTCCCCGCGATCAGTCCTCCGCCTCTCCTCCCTCTGATCTGTCCTCCGCCTCTCCTCCCTCTGATCTGTCCTCCGCCTCTCCTCCCTCTGATCTGTCCTCCGCCTCTCCTCCCTCTGATCTGTCCTCCCCCTCTCCTCCCCCTCTCCTCTCCTCCCTCTGATCTGTCCTCCGCCTCTCCTCCCTCTGATCTGTCCTCCGCCTCTCCTCCCTCTGATCTGTCCTCCGCCTCTCCTCCCTCTGATCTGTCCTTCCCCTCTCCTCCTCTGATCTGTCCTCCCCCTGATCTGTCCTCCACCTCTCCTCCCTCTGATCAGTCCTCCCCCTCTCCTCCCCGCGCTCTGTCCTCCTCCTCTCCTCCCCGCGCTCTGTCCTCCTCCTCTCCTCCCTGCGCTCTGTCCTCCTCCTTCCTCCGGCCGGTGAACAGGTCGATGGCTTCCTGATGGTCAGTGAGGGGTCTGAGGTGAGGAGAAGCTCATGCTCCTGGTGCTGATCTGCCTTCTCCTGAGACAAACCCCGCCTCTGTGGCAGCCATTTTGAATTATTACGTTTTAAACCAATAGAAACTGACCTCATTTGCATAATTACCCACAATGCATTGCAAAAAGTCTCCCTAAGTTAAATGAACATTGAAAAGAATATATTAAATCCCAAATTTTAGTTAGAAAACAGAATTCTATGACAAAGTGGGCGGAGCTTAGTGGGGCTCCAGGAAGGTGCTGTCCGGAGCCTACGGCCGAGCTGCTGGCGGTGGGTTTGGTGTGGATCGGGACCGAAACCAAAAATAGTCTCGTCTAATAAATTCATTAATACAAATTATTATTATTATTTTCCACATTCTACTCCCTGAAAATGTCAGATATTTTATATTGCTGCAACTGCGCCAGACCTTCCCCATCATAGACAGGGGGCGCTGTGTGTCAGGTCAGCACCTTCCCTATCACAGACAGGGGGCGCTGGTAACACCAGTCAGCACCTTCCCCATCACGGACAGGGGGCGCTGGTAACACCAGTCAGCACCTTCCCCATCACAGACAGGGGGCGCTGTGTGTCAGGTCAGCACCTTCCCCATCACAGACAGGGGGCGCTGGCAACACCAGACCTTCCCCGACAGGGGGCGCTGACCACACCGGTCAGCCTGCTGCCACCACACACTGCAGTAGCTCAGGGCTCCACCAGGTGGCAGACATCCCAGTCTGTATGGCCATCATGAGGCTAAAAGCCTCTCAGCCTCTCAGCCCCTGTGCACACAGCGCCACCTTCCCTGCCAGGTTCATGTAACCTAAGGAGAGGAGAAGGCGATGCATTATGGGGAATATGCAAATCTGAGGTTGGAGGCGTGTCTTATATTGATAGTGTAGGAGGAGCATCCATGTCCTGGGCTCATAGACTTTCACCATTGGGTGGAGACCTGTACACAGGGGGCGCTGTTCACACATCTCCAGGAGGAGCACCTACTGCTCAGCCAGCTTCTTCTGGGGTCAGAGACCTCACTGACTGATTATGAATTCTAAGCAGAACTTCTCCCCACAGACAGGGGGCGCTGCTCACACATTCTAGCCTTTGTGGACATCAAAAGCACAGAGACTCAATGTCACCGGTCAGCCTGCTGCCACCACACACTGCAGTAGCTCAGGCCTCCACCAGGTGGCAGACATCCCAGTCTGTATGGCCATTATAAGGCTATAAGCCTCTCAGCCTGTCTACCCCTGTGCACACAGCGCCACCTTCCCTGCCAGGTTCATATAACCTAGGGAGAGGAGAAGGCGATGCATTATGGGGAATATGTAAATCTGAGGTTGGAGGTGTGTCTTATATTGACAGTGTAGGAGGAGCATCCTTGTCCTGGGCTCATAGACTTTCACCATTGGGTGGAGACCTGTACACAGGGGGGCGCTGTTCACACATCTCCAGGAGGAGCACCTACTGCTCAGCCAGCTTCTTCTGGGGTCAGAGACCTCACTGATTGACGGATCATGAATTCTAAGCAGAACTTCTCCCCGTAGACAGGGGGCGCTGCTCACACATTCTAGACTTTGTAGACAGAGACTCAATGTCACCGATCAGCCTGCTGCCACCACACACTGCAGTAGCTCAGGCCTCCACCAGGTGGCAGACATCCCAGTCTGTATGGCCATCATGAGGGCATAAGCCTCTCCACCCCTGTGCACACAGCGCCACCTTCCCTGCCAGGTTCATATAACTTAGGGAGAAGAAAAGGCGATGCATTATGGGAAATATGTAAATGAATGCACTAAAAGCACTTTGAATATAAATCTCAAATGAAGGGAGGAGCAGGATATGACTCCCTGTTCTCAGCACCCAGGTTATAGTTCTGACCGGGCTGTGATATGGTGTCCTCACTCTAAACCCAGAGACTACGCACAACTTCTCCATCACCAGCAGGGGGCACTGCTGACACTAATCAGCATCAGCCCTCCATCCAGTGCAGACCTTCCTCATCACCAGCAGGGGGCACTGCTGACACGAATCAGCATCAGCCCTCCATCCAGTGCAGACCTTCCCCATCACCAGCAGGGGGCACTGCTCACACCACTCAGCCTCAGCCCTCCATCCAGGTGCAGACCTTCCTCATCACCAGCAGGGGGCACTGCTCACACCAATCAGCCTCAGCCCTCCATCCAGGTGCAGACCTTCCCCATCACCAGCAGGGGGCACTGCTCACACCAATCAGCATCAGCCCTCCATCCAGGTGCAGACCTTCCTCATCACCAGCAGGGGGCACTGCTCACACTAATCAGCCTCAGCCCTCCATCCAGGTGCAGACCTTCCTCATCACCAGCAGGGGGCACTGCTCACACCAATCAGCCTCAGCCCTCCATCCAGGTGCAGACCTTCCCCATCACCAGCAGGGGGCACCACTCACACTAATCAGCCTCAGCCCTCCATCCAGGTGCAGACCTTCCTCATCACCAGCAGGGGGCACTGCTCACACCAATCAGCCTCAGCCCTCCATCCAGGTGCAGACCTTCCCCATCACCAGCAGGGGGCACTGCTCACACTAATCAGCCTCAGCCCTCCATCCAGGTGCAGACCTTCCTCATCACCAGCAGGGGGCACTGCTCACACCAATCAGCCTCAGCTCTCCATCCAGTGCAGACCTTCCTCATCACCAGCAGGGGGCACTGCTCACACTAATCAGCCTCAGCCCTCCATCCAGGTGCAGTCCTTCCCCATCACCAGCAGGAGGCACTGCTCACACCAATCAGCCTCAGCTCTCCATCCAGGTGCAGACCTTCCCCATCACCAGCAGGGGGCACTGCTCACACTAATCAGCCTCAGCCCTCCATCCAGGTGCAGACCTTCCTCATCACCAGCAGGGGGCACTGCTCACACCAATCAGCCTCAGCTCTCCATCCAGTGCAGACCTTCCCCATCACCAGCAGGGGGCACTGCTCACACCAATCAGCCTCAGCCCTCCATCCAGGTGCAGACCTTCCTCATCACCAGCAGGGGGCACTGCTCACACCAATCAGCCTCAGCTCTCCATCCAGGTGCAGTCCTTCCCCATCACCAGCAGGAGGCACTGCTCACACCACTCAGCCTCAGCCCTCCATCCAGGTGCAGACCTTCCTCATCACCAGCAGGGGGCACTGCTCACACTAATCAGCCTCAGCCCTCCATCCAGGTGCAGACCTTCCCCATCACCAGCAGGGGGCACTGCTCACACTAATCAGCCTCAGCCCTCCATCCAGTGCAGACCTTCCTCATCACCAGCAGGGGGCACTGCTCACACCAATCAGCCTCAGCTCTCCATCCAGTGCAGACCTTCCCCATCACCAGCAGGGGGCACTGCTCACACCAATCAGCCTCAGCCCTCCATCCAGGTGCAGACCTTCCCCATCACCAGCAGGGGGCACTGCTCACACCAATCAGCCTCAGCCCTCCATCCAGGTGCAGACCTTCCCCATCACCAGCAGGGGGCACTGCTCACACCAATCAGCCTCAGCCCTCCATCCAGGTGCAGTCCTTCCCCATCACCAGCAGGGGGCACTGCTCACACTAATCAGCCTCAGCCCTCCATCCAGTGCAGACCTTCCTCATCACCAGCAGGGGGCACTGCTCACACCAATCAGCCTCAGCCCTCCATCCAGTGCAGACCTTCCTCATCACCAGCAGGGGGCACTGCTCACACCAATCAGCCTCAGCCCTCCATCCAGTGCAGACCTTCCCCATCACCAGCAGGGGGCACTGCTCACACTAATCAGCCTCAGCTCTCCATCCAGTGCAGACCTTCCTCATCACCAGCAGGGGGCACTGCTCACACCAATCAGCCTCAGCCCTCCATCCAGTGCAGACCTTCCCCATCACCAGCAGGGGGCACTGCTCACACCAATCAGCCTCAGCCCTCCATCCAGGTGCAGACCTTCCCCATCACCAGCAGGGGGCACTGCTCACACCAATCAGCCTCAGCCCTCCATCCAGTGCAGACCTTCCCCATCACCAGCAGGGGGCACTGCTCACACCCGCTGGACATTCCATGTATCTACATCTACCTGATAATAAACTGCTCTCTGCTGACACCCGCTGGACATTCTGTGTATCTACATTTACCTGATAATAAACCGCTCTCTGCTGACACCTGCTGGACATTCTGTATATCTACATCTACCTGATAATAAACCGCTCTCTGCTGACACCCGCTGGACATTCTGTATTTCTACATTTACCTGATAATAAACCGCTCTCTGCTGACACCTGCTGGACAGTCTGTGTATCTACATCTACCTGATAATAAACCGCTCTCTGCTGACACCTGCTGGACAGTCTGTGTATCTACATTATTCTGATAATAAACCACTCTCTGCTGACACCCGCTGGACATTCTGTATTTCTACATTTACCTGATAATAAACCGCTCTCTGCTGACACCTGCTGGACATTCTGTGTATCTACATTATTCTGATAATAAACCGCTCTCTGCTGACACCCGCTGGACATTCTGTATTTCTACATTTACCTGATAATAAGCCGCTCTCTGCTGACACCTGCTGGACAGTCTGTGTATCTACATCTACCTGATAATAAACCGCTCTCTGCTGACACCTGCTGGACATTCTGTGTATCTACATTATTCTGATAATAAACCGCTCTCTGCTGACACCCGCTGGACATTCTGTATTTCTACATTTACCTGATAATAAGCCGCTCTCTGCTGACACCTGCTGGACATTCCGTGTATCTACATCTACCTGATAATAAACTGCTCTCTGCTGACACCCGCTGGACATTCTGTTTGAAATCTCTTTTTATTGATCAAACAAGCAAAGATCGTCACATAATGTAAGCATAATATAGCGTGTATCACATCACGTTCACATTTTGAAAGCATCAAAGGCAATGCCTAACAATACAAGCTAGGATGTGACCATCGCTAGTCTAGGGCTAAATGGCCCTTAGAGCGATCGATCTTACAGTGCAAATGTACACAATATAACAACAGTTACATGTCAATAATGGGAGGGGGAAGAACAAGGCCCAAACATTGTGTCGCCCCTAAGTATCATGTATATCACTCATTTCAGTAATGGATGCAAGACTGTTCATATTATCTATAATAATATTAATATTATGGTATAAACATATATTGGGTGTGTGTCATCACAAATCTCATTCTGATTCCCATTGCTGGGAGTTGAGGAGGTTAGATCTATATTTTAACCAAGGTTGCCATAACTGCAAAAATCTATCTCTGCTGTGATATGTCCAACCTATCAATTCCTCCATTTGGCACATCTGGTGGACCCTTTCACGCCACATCCCCAGTGATGGTGAGTCGGTTGATCTCCATTTTACTGGAATCAAAAGTTTTGCGGCCATGAGCAGCTGTGTGGCTAAGTTGTTTTTCCCCGGTCGAAAGCCTGGAGTAGGTAACCAAAGCAAGATCAGCTGGGCTGAGAGTTTCAGGGTTATTGTGCAAATTTCATTAATAGCAGACTCAATACCTTCCCAGTAGGGTCTGATGACTGGGCAGGACCACCAGATGTGCGACAGGGAACCGGTGGCAGCAGAACATCTCCAGCAAAGATCTGTGGAAAGTATCCCGATTTTAAAAAGGTATTCGGGCGTTCTATACCACCGCAGTGTAGTCTTAACTGAGTTCTCCTGAATTTTTATGCACTTGGAGAAGCCATGCGAAGATTTTTGGATCCACTTAATATCAGCTTCATCAAACTTAAGTTGGAGCTCTTTTTCCCACTCTGCTACCCAAGGTGGGACATTGGAGTCCCTTGTACATAGTATCTGTCTGTAAATGAGCGTGACACATTTATGAGGTAGGCTAGGTAATAAAACATAATTCTCCAGCCACGTCGGATCAGGGGTTGGGATGAACTTAGAGGTCAGAAACTGTCTACCAATACTCTCAAAATCATTTCTCTGAATGAAGTCCCTGTCAGAGGCTGGGTCACCTGAGAGGGCAGCATACAAGTTAGGTGAGGTTTGGAGCTTTTTCATGTCTCCTATTCTATGATGTGAAAGTGCTAGCCATATATCTGATGGGGACTTAATTTGTGGAAACATAAGTGTAGGGATAACTGAGATGGGAGCTAGTGGGGATATCTTACCCTGAGTCGAGGCTAAAGCCATATTCTTATGACATATATTGAGCATTCCCTTGGTTAGCTCACTCTCTACCTTGGGCTCCTCTCCTGTCCTCCCAGGTGTCCATAATCTATGAAAAGATTCCCTACCCAACAGGGCCAGCTCTAAATCAATATACATGCAGTTCGTCTCTTTTCTGGTCAGTTTAAGCCACCTCTCTAGACTGATAGCTTGTATATAAGTCGGTAGATCAGGCAACGAGATACCCCCATTCTTCTTTCTACGAGAAAGAAGGCGAAAGGACATTCTGGGGCGGGCTTTATCCCATAAGTATTTGCTCATGGTAGATTGCAATTTGTTAATGAAGCTAGCTGGTATTGAGATGGGAAGGGCTCTTAAAGTGTACATCATCAACGGCAGAATATAAGTGGTGAGGACATTTTTCCTTCCTAGCCAGGTCAGGAAAGGAGAGCTGCTCCTAGTGAGAACAGCGGTGACCTTGGTAAGCAGTGGGGGAAAGTTAAGTTTGAACAACAGCTTGGGATCCATTGGTATCATTACACCTAAATATTTTATTGCTTGAGTAGGCCATTTGAATGGTGTGAGGGCTTTAACTTTATTACGCAAAGCGGTCGAGAGGGAAACACCCAGGGCCTCCGACTTATCAAGGTTAATCTTGAAATTTGATATAACCCCGAAGGAATCGAAAATCTGCATAACCTCTGGAAGAGCCTCTTCAGGATTAGTCATCAAAAGTAACAGATCATCCGCGAAGGCGGCCATCTTATGGGTGTAATTGCTTATTTTCACTCCTTTAATCAGGGGGGATTGTCGGAACTTAAGAAGAAGCGTCTCTAGGGTGAGAACAAATAAAGTTGGGGACAAAGGGCATCCCTGGCGCGTGCCATTTCTAATTTGGAAGGCGTTCGATAGGGTGCCGTTAACCAGTACTCTCGCAGATGGTGCAGAGTATAATGTATAGATAGCTCCAATGAAGCTGTCCGGAAAACCAAAAGCATTTAACACCTTATTCATATAGGCCCAGCTGACCCTATCGAACGCCTTCTCCGCATCCGTGCCTAATAGAACAAGAGGGGATCTAAATTTGATGGAGTGAGTGATCGCATGTATAACTCTGCTGACATTATGCCTACCCTCTCTGCCTGCCACGAATCCCACCTGTACTTCTCCCACAAGCCCAGAGAGCAGCCCAGCCATCCTGCTATTAAGCAATTTGGCCCACCACTTCAAATCAGTATTTAATAGTGAAATCGGCCTATAACTGCCGCATGTTTCCTTATCCTTTCCTTCTTTGTGGATGATTGTTATATGTGCTTCCTGGGCCTGTGGGGTCAAGGAACCACCAGTGAGAAGGAGATTGCACGTATCAACAAAGTGCGGGATTAAAATGTCTTTATACTTTTTATAATAAGAGATTGGGAACCCATCAGGCCCGGGACTCTTGCCTGTAGGAATAGACATTAGGACCTTATCTACTTCTTCTTTTGTAAATGGCTGCAGCAGCCGATGCGTATCGTCTGTTGAGAGTCTCGGTATGTTGATGGATTTGAGAAAATCCGACGTGCGCTCCTCAATTTGCTGAGCATTAAGGGGTACTGGGAGGTTATACAAGTTCGAGTAAAAGGAGCAAAACTCCTGGGCAATCGCTGGGGTGTTGATAAGTCGGAGGCCCGAGGCTGATTTAATAGCCTGGATAAAAGACCTATTCCTCTGGCCCTTAATTAGGCTGGATACCAACTTGGAGCCTCTATTACCATGGAGATATTGTTTAAAGCGCAACGTCTTCAAGGCTCCTGCAGCTCTAATGTTCAAAAGATCAGTGATCTTATGTCTTAAGCACTTAAGTGATAGTAAAACTTCATCTGTCCTAGTTTTTTTATGAAGGGTTTCAAGTGTGGAGATTTGCTGTAATAGGGAATCTAGTTGTTTTTGCCTGCGCTTTTTGGCACTGGATCCCAAGCCGATAAGCTCCCCTCTGACTACGACCTTATGGGCTTCCCAAAGTGACGTCCCTTTAGCGAGGTTCCCAGTGTTTTCTTGAAAATAATTTTTGAGGCATATCTCAACTGCCTTCCTATTGGACTCTTCTTCCAGGAGCGTCTCATTTAATCTCCAGACCCAGGATCTCGGAGGCAAGGCGCTGATTCTCACCCCCACACTCACAGGCGCATGGTCAGAAATGACCATGTTCCCTATCTTTGCCTCAAAAACCGAGGACAGCATATGGTTAGCAATAAAAATATAATCCAGGCGCTGATATGAATTATGCGCCTGTGAGTGGAAGGTGTAATCTTTTTCCTCAGGATGGATAAGGCGCCAAACGTCCGAGACCCCCAGGTCTCTGAGAGCAATAAGCAGTCTCCTCAGTTGCCTTCTTGAGGTAGGGCGGCTTGTGGAGGTCGAATCTATCAGGGGATCTAGCGTGAGATTAAGGTCTCCCCCTAAAATGATGTATCCTTCTCTAAACGCTTTAAGATTCTCTAGGGTGTGTAGCAGCCAGGTGACCTGTCCACTATTTGGAGCGTACAGATTCGCTAAAGTGTATTTAGTGTTAGCTATTTTACCTTTTAAAAATAAAAAGCGACCATCAGGGTCAGCTAACTTGGCTTCTAAAGAAAAAGGGACCTTCTGACCTAAGGCAATAGAGACACCTCTAGCAGCTGAGGAGTAGGATGCATGGTGCCAAACTGCAAAATGTTTATTAACTGTTTTGGGGATATGTAAGTGCCTAAAATGGGTCTCTTGCAGGAAGACTAAGTCTGCACCTTCCCTCCGGAGCATATGGTAGATCTGACTCCTTTTCTGTGGGGTGTTCATACCATTTACATTGAGGGACAATACTTTTAGATCAGTCATTAAAAACCAATGTTAATCTGAGCAAAAGATCTAAGTGACCAGGAGAGGGCGACACAGGGCAACACATGGAACAAATAATACATGAACCAAACATCTGATGAGGAGGGTAACTGGGCAGTTACTAGGTAAGTAATAACTACCTGAGGGGTTATAAACCCCGACTAGGGGGAAGTTAGTGTGTAAACACCCTTGAGCCAGGCCTCACACACTAAGCCCAATAGAGAGAACAGGACAGTATGCATATACAGACATTTTACTATATAAGGACACAGCGTTTATTCCTGTCTCACTGAGCTGCTGCATAATGACAACGTCATAGGAACAAATGCAGACAGGGCAGTAGAGCTCTCCGGACTATCAGCCATGAGCAACCAGACATTAAACCTTGCACAACCTATGACGGCTTGTTAATGGGGTTCAGAATGAGACAGGAGAAGAGGCAAGGGAAAGGGGGGAAGAGTTATGAAGGAGAAAGCGGGAGAGGGTAAGATTGAACAAACATAATATAAGGAAAGTGGGCTGAAAAGGCAAACCATAGGGACACTGAAGGATTAATCAGACATTGAATATAGAACCTGAATCCTATAAGCTGAAGCATAGTGATCGCATAAGTCCCTTTTATGGCAAGTTCTGGAACCACAGTTCAGGCACTTCTCAAGGAATTAAGGGATTCTTTTCTTCGGAGATTTCTTCTTTTGCGCCAGGCGCCAATCTTCTACCTGCGGTAGGTTCGGAAGATCCAATGTCGGGTTGCACGGGAGCCATGACTGAATGTCCAGAGCTTCTGAACCCAGTGCCTCCCATATAGGCAGCAAATCCTCCGGGAGTCTTACTGTATATTGCTTCCCCCCTATGGCGGTGCTGAGGCCAAAAGGGAACAGCCATCTTACTGGCAGTTTCTTTTCTCTTAGGAGCGCGGTCAAAGGGCGCAAGTTCCTGCGCTTGGCTAGTGTGCTCGCTGCCAGATCCTGGTATAATTGCACTTTATGGCCGTCCAAAGAGGGGTCTCCTTTCTCCCTTGCCGCTTTCAGGAGAGCTGCAGTGTCTAAAAAGTTCATTAGAGCACAAACAACGTCTCTGGGCGGTTCACCCACCGCCGGCTTGGGCCTGAGAGCTCTATGTGCCCTTTCTATAACGATGGCGGCAGCTTGTTCTTCACCCACAAGGGAGGCAAACAGGGAACGGACTGCGTCGGTCAAGTCCTCAGCTTGAACCGCTTCAGGTATTCCTCTCAAACGTACATTTTTCCTCCGCCCTCTGTTTTCCTGGTCTTCCAGGTTCAGGAAAGCAGTGTTGATCATCTTAGACATAGTTGTCAAGTGATTGTGGATTCCCGCTTCTCGCTGGACTAACAGGTCCTGGTTTTCTTCCAGGCTTTCTACCCTGTGACCGAGCTGTTGGAATTCGGCCTTAATGTCCGATAGCTCCTTCATTACCGGGCTAAGGGCCTGTGTCAGCGACTGCTGAAGGAAGCTTCGAGTTAGGGGCAGGGAGTCCGGCTCACCTCTGCTGTATACTTCAGCGTCTGAGCTGTCAGCTTCCGAGTCGGCTCCCTCCCGCTCGGAAAAGTTTCGCGCCTCTCGCGCCATCTTGCCTCCATCAGGGTGCGATGTGGATCGCCTGTTGAGGAACTTGTTCAGGTCTCCCTGAGTCTTCTTTGCCTTTGTAGTGGCCCCTGAGGCACCCTCTTTGTCTCTGAGGGTTTTCCCCATCTTTAGTATCCGTGTCCGCTGATTAAATCTAATAAAGCTGGGCTAGCTGTGTGGAGCTCTGGTGAAGTCGACCTACACCATGGCTTGCCGGCTCCGCCCCCCCCGCTGGACATTCTGTATATGTACATCTACCTGATAATAAACCGCTCTCTGCTGACACCCGCTGGACATTCTGTGTATCTACATCTACCTGATAATAAACCGCTCTCTGCTGACACCCGCTGGACATTCTGTGTATCTACATTTACCTGATAATAAACCGCTCTCTGCTGACACCTGCTGGACATTCTGTATATCTACATCTACCTGATAATAAACCGCTCTCTGCTGACACCCGCTGGACATTCTGTATATCTACAATTACCTGATAATAAACCGCTCTCTGCTGACACCCGCTGGACATTCTGTGTATCTACATTTACCTGATAATAAACCGCTCTCTGCTGACACCCGCTGGACATTCTGTATTTCTACATTTACCTGATAATAAGCCGCTCTCTGCTGACACCTGCTGGACATTCCGTGTATCTACATCTACCTGATAATAAACTGCTCTCTGCTGACACCCGCTGGACATTCTGTATATGTACATCTACCTGATAATAAACCGCTCTCTGCTGACACCCGCTGGACATTCTGTGTATCTACATCTACCTGATAATAAACCGCTCTCTGCTGACACCCGCTGGACATTCTGTGTATCTACATTTACCTGATAATAAACCGCTCTCTGCTGACACCTGCTGGACATTCTGTATATCTACATCTACCTGATAATAAACCGCTCTCTGCTGACACCCGCTGGACATTCTGTATATCTACAATTACCTGATAATAAACCGCTCTCTGCTGACACCCGCTGGACATTCTGTGTATCTACATTTACCTGATAATAAACCGCTCTCTGCTGACACCCGCTGGACATTCCGTGTATCTACATTTACCTGATAATAAACCGCTCTCTGCTGACACCCGCTGGACATTCTGTATATCTACATCTACCTGATAATAAACCGCTCTCTGCTGACACCCGCTGGACAGTCTGTGTATCTACATCTACCTGATAATAAACCGCTCTCTGCTGACACCTGCTGGACAGTCTGTGTATCTACATCTACCTGATAATAAACCGCTCTCTGCTGACACCTGCTGGACAGTCTGTGTATCTACATTATTCTGATAATAAACCACTCTCTGCTGACACCCGCTGGACATTCCGTGTATCTACATTTACCTGAAATTAAACCGCTCTCTGCTGACACCCGCTGGACATTCTGTGTATCTACATTATTCTGATAATAAACCGCTCTCTGCTGACACCCGCTGGACATTCCATGTATCTACATCTACCTGATAATAAACCGCTCTCTGCTGACACCCGCTGGACATTCTGTGTATCTACATTTATCTCATAATAACCCGCTCTCTGCTGACACCCGCTGGACATTCTTTGTATCTACATTATTCTGATAATAAACTGCTCTCTGCTGACACCCGCTGGACATTCTGTATATCTACATATACCTGATAATAAACTGCTCTCTGCTGACACCCGCTGGACATTCTGTGTATCTACATTTACCTGATAATAAACCGCTCTCTGCTGACACCTGCTGGACATTCTGTATATCTACATTTACCTGATAATAAACCGCTCTCTGCTGACACCCGCTGGACATTCCGTGTATCTACATTTACCTGATAATAAACCGCTCTCTGCTGACACCCGCTGGACATTCTGTGTATCTACATCTACCTGATAATAAACCGCTCTCTGCTGACACCCGCTGGACATTCCATATATCTACATTTACCTGATAATAAACCGCTCTCTGCTGACACCCGCTGGACATTCCATATATCTACATTTACCTGATAATAAACCGTTCTCTGCTGACACCTGCTGGACATTCCGTGTATCTACATTTACCTGATAATAAACTGTGGAGGAGCTGCAGAGTGCAGCTCCTCCAACGCCAAGGGAGCGTCCATCGCCACCGCGCCTACAGGATCAAGGGTGTTAGCGATACCTGACTGCTACCTATCGGCGGCATCCAAGTCGGTGGTCTTCAGGGAGCAGAGGTTACTGTAGTAGTCGCTGACGACCCCCATCACTCCCTTCTTCCCCGTGCTGATGTTTTCGGTCTAGTCCCGGAGCTCAGTCAGAAGCGTGTGGCCGGCGTGGAGCTTCCTGAAAAAGAAAGTTACATTTCTCACCCTTCTCCAGGTACTCTGTTTTGGAACGGCAGATGATGCGCTTGGATTCCTCCTCAAACTGTCTTTCCAGGCCCTTCTTGGTCTCCTCCAGGTCATCCCTGACGTCCTGGTCGCACTGGTGGAGGTCTCTGCAGATCCCTGAAGTCCCTCTTCCGCTCACACGCTTGTTGACCTTTCGCCTGAAATAAACTGTGAAACTTGCTTTTAACATACTCCCACCATTCAGTAGCATCCTCCAACAGGCATTTATCGTTCCTCCACCCAATGTAGACGTTACTCAGTTCCTCCATCACCTCCTCTCTTTGCAGCAGGGCACAGTTAAGCTTCAGGGAGCCAGGGCCGGGAGGGAAACCGTTGCCCAGAGAAGCCTGCAGCCTAATGGCCCTGCGGTCAGAGAAGAAGCAGGGGACCATGGAATGCCCATGGTGTTTCACCACCCAAGAAGTGAACACAAGGTTAATGCGAGACCGCTGTGAGCCATCGGGGTGGCTCTAACTGTAGTTTACAGAGCCAGCCCCCATGGAGCCCAGAACGTCCCGCAAGGACGCCTGAGTCACTTTCTCGATAAGAAGTTTTGAGGATGCGCCCGTCTTCTTCGATGGGGCAGTTGAAGTCTCCGCCCAGCACTACTGCCCTAGTGGTCACAAGCTGGGTCTGCAAGACCTGGAAAAGCTCCAGGCACTTACTCACGACCAGGGGGGCGTACATGCTGAAGAGACTTACCGGCTCCCCCGCCCAGGAGCCGTCTGCGACCAGAAGCCTGCCGCAGACAAGCTTATGGACAGAATCAAGCGTGAAGGAAGGGCCGTGAGACCCCTGTTTGGTCAGATGGTTGTAGGACCTGAAGGAAGGAAAGGGTTAGGCAAGGGGGTTGCCTCAGTGGGGGTGGCAGGGAGGAGGAACGGGGAGGGCTGGTGGCATGGTCCAGGGGAGGGCCCGGTGTCCTCTTACCCTCCTTCTTGGCCACTGGGGCTGGAGCCTGTGCGGGCTTTGCCGAACCCTTGGCTGCCACCGATGTGTAGGTCCTGGCCCTCCTTGTATAGATGGGTCGACTGTCCGCAGAGGTTGCAGGTGGTCATCTTCGGACAGTCCTTGTACTCATGCCCTGCCACACGACTAATCCTGCAGGCGGCCTCTATGTAGTCCTTCATGCTGAAACCCTTCTTGCTGCATTTACTACAGATCTGAGACATGTCAGGGTAAAAGATAAGTCCAGAAGAGTTGCCCAAAGAAAATGACTGGGGCAGGTGCTGCACGCCATCGGCAGGGAATCTTCTGGTGGTCTCTCGGAATATAGCTCAACAGTTCTTATAAGAACTGCCCCGTCTTCCTGGAGCCATAACTTTTTTATTTTTCTCTTCACATTGTAGTGTCCCACTAGGTAAAGGTGGGCACTACACAAGGGTTAATGTGTCTATTGCATTAATGTGATGTGTTATGTTCATTTCCCTGTGTTATCTGGGTGTCAGGCCTGTTAGGGTGTAGTTCAGCCTCCTAGACATTAGAGGGAGCTAGAGAGCACTTAGTATATATAGCTAGGCCCAGACAGGGAAGATTAGTGCAGTCCAGGTGGCTAGTAGTGCAGTCTAGCCAGTCTGAAGTTCCTGAGCCTCTGTTAGCTCAGAAGAGTCACCCCATGAGAAGAGTTTGCCTCCTGGGAGAAACCTGCAGTTCCCACAAGCCAAGCAGAGCCAGTGTATCCAGCTAAGACAAGCACTGGCGTCACGAATGTTAAAGGGACCTTGCCCCAGGCACATAAAACACCTGCAACATCCAGGGCACCTCATCCACCATCAGGCCTGGTCCCTAAATACAGAATGTGCCCCAGAGGACTCCTGTGCCAGCCTCTCCTTCACTGCTGTGCGCCTGCCCAGGGTCATCCTACAGAACTGTGAGTAACCCTCGCTTGCCATAAACCGTGACCTCACAATCGCAATACCCTGCAGGTCTGGCGTGCTGTATAAATTTGGCGTCACGAACAGGATACGATCATTTCTGCGCCATTGTGGATTACAAAACTGTGTGCCATTGTTTGCCCATAAAGTGACTAAGCCCTAATTGTTTATTGGAAAAATTGCTGGGCCAAAGAACTGTAATAATTGTGGTGTGAAGATTTTATTGCATAGACTGTTTGCCGTTTATTTAAGTCACCGCTTGCTGTCAGTGAATAGATAGCGATGTGCTTAAAGATGGCCGCTTAACCTGACTGGATTATTACTGCGCCTCGTGTGCCCGTTTGACACGAAAAAGACAAAGAGAAGGGACCGCTAGCCTGTAAGGAGGAAAAACGCCGCCCTGTCTGGAAAGAGGATACCGCTTACCTGGAATCCCGGAGCTCCAAGAGGCCGCGCCTACCTTCTGACGCTGTGTGTGGACGAGATTTGGAGTGAGCACCACCAAAGTAAGTACAAACTTTACCGTTCATCGGCCCCTTCCTATTACTGTACCGGAGAGGCCCCGACCCTTGCCAGGAGACCGGAGGAGGTCCCCCACTAGCAATAAGAGACTTGACCTGAAAAAAAAATAAAGTCTGTCATCTTAGCTCCGGTCCGCTCCGCAGTTCCTTAAAGGGCCATACCCATTTAGCAACGCTATGTCCGCGCCTGAAGAAGCAGGGCAGGTGGCCCCTAATGTGGCCTGATGCCACTGACAATGCCGTATTACTTTGGGGCCCCCTGGTTCCCGCGATATTCCGGGGAAGCCCATAAGTTAAAGGACTTTAGAGACCAGATCCTGGCCTTGTTCCGGCTCTACCCTATCTCTGCTGAACAACAATTGGAGATCGTCCTAGCTCAGTTAGAAGGGGCTGCCCGCAGGGAAGTCATGTCGTGGCCCCTTTCAGAAAAGAGTACCCTGGAACAGATATTTGATCGCCTCGGCACCACGTTTGAGGCCAGGACGGTGTCCGAAGTTAAAATGCGATTTTTCGGCAGGAAGCAACAGCCTGGGGAGTCGCTCCGCGATTTTGCTCTGTCCTTGCAAGAGACCCTGAGGGCTAAGGAAGCTGAAGACCAGGACAAGACTCTTAGAGAACAGTTCATTGCGGGTATAAGTACTGAGCATTTAAAGGGCCAGCTGAGGATGCTGTCAGCTCAACACCCTAATTGTGCATTTTTGGACTTTAAAGAGTTGGCCATCAGTATCCTAGGCCAAAACCCGGCCGCAGGGCCAAGCGCCTCCCCTGAACCACAGGTTTGTTCGCCAAAGACTGTCAATGTGGGGCCGGCTGGAGTCAGTCAAGCCACTCAAGCTCCAGTAACAGATGTAGTGGCAGCGCTAATGGAGCAAGTGAACCACCTCACTCTGAGCTTAGAGAAAGTATGCAAGAAAATAGAGGAGTGGGAAAGACCACTGTTACTGGAGGATGAAGGCCCTTTTCCTCCAAGGCTCCCACCTGCATATAGAGATATCCAAAGGAACCTGATGGACGACCAAGTTATTGGTCCAGAAATCGTAAGCAGCCTGTCTGCCACTATTGTAAAAAATATGGACATACCGAATCAATGTGCTGGCCGTTAAATGGGCCACCCCCGAGGCTGAGGACCGCCCCTCGGGAGGTAGAACAGTAGGTCCAAAGGATCCAAGCTGGATGCCTAAATACGTACGATCTGGATACGGGGTCACAGGTCACCACTATCCAACGGCCTGCCTTTGACAAGTTCTGGGATTCAAGTCTCCTCACCCAGCCACCGGAGTCCTGGCTGGATATCATTGCCAGCAACGGGAAGCCAGTGAAAGTCCATGGGTACCGGGAACCTACCCTTCAGGTGGGAGAAGCCACCTTACCACAGCAAGGCGTGATTGTGGTACAAGCAGGGGATAAAGGAGGACACCCTGTGATCCTAGGGACTAATGTCTTTAAAAATTGTTACTCCGAAGTGCTTGAAGCTTTGAATCAAACTATATCTTCGGCCTCGCCTGCTTCCAGAAGAGTCATTCAAAAGACAATCAGTGTGCTGTGCGCTCAGCAAAGGTTCGCCAACGGAAAAGGAGAAATCTGTACTGTCCGGATCCGGGACAACCGGCCGGTAATTCTGCCTCCCAATTCCCAGATCCTCCTGTGGTGCCATGCGGTGTTAGGGATCCAGGGCCAGGTCTATCAAGCAATAGTGGAGCCCATCCAAATTGAGAATCACCCCTTTGTACGGACAGCCAAGAGTCTGGTGACCGTGTCCCAAGGTAAAGTGCCTGTCCGTTTAATTAATTTTGGTGATCACCCCGTTACTCTTTTTAAGCACTGCCCCGTTGCTCAGCTTTTCCAGGTGTCGTTCCAGGATGTGATCCGTCTGCCTGCCACGGAGACGTTCCAGACCGCACAGAGCAGCAGCGCCCCTGCCAGCGCCTCTTCCGTATCCTGGTGGGAGGAACTTCATGTGGGGAACGAATCCACCCCGAAGGAGCAGATAGAGGGAGTCCTGAATCTGGTGAAGAAGAACCACCAGGCCTTTAGCAAGCACTCCAAGGACTACGGAGAGGTCAGTGTAATCCAACACACCATACCTACTGGCTCTCATCCTCCTATCAAGGAGAGATACAGACCCATACCAGCTACTACCTATCAGTCTGTGAAAGAGATGACACAGGAGATGAAGGACTCTAATATAATCCGGGACAGTCATAGTCCCTGGGCTGCGCCCCTAGTCCTTGTTCGGAAGAAAGATGGCAGTATAAGGTTTTGCGTGGATTACAGAAAAATCTATCAAATCACCCACAAGGATGCGTATACATTGCCACGCATTGAGCAGTCCTTGACTGCCCTGGGGTCATCAGCCTAATTCTCCACTCTGGACTTAACTAGCGGGTACTGGCAAGTACCCATGGCCCAGAAGATCGGGAGAAGACTGCTTTTACTACACCTATGGGCCTGTTTGAATTTAATTATATTCCGTTCTGACTATGTAACGCTCCAGGGACGTTCCAACGGTTGATGGAACGTTGTTTAGGCCATAGGAACTTTGAGACCGTATTGTTATACCTGGATGACGTCATTATCTACTCCAAGACGTACGAGGACCATCTAAAGCACCTGGCCGAAGTGTTTCAAGTCCTTACTAAATAGGGCCTCAAAATCAAGCCGTCCAAGTGCCACCTGCTGAAACCAGCAGTAAAGTACCTAGGGCACGTTGTTAGTGCCGAAGGAGTCCAGCCTGATCCTGATAAACTTGCTGCTGTCCGTAATTGGCCTACTCCCACCACCGTGAAAGAGGTGAGAAGTTTCCTCAGCTTTGCAGGATACTACAGACGCTTCATCCAGCATTTTGCACAAATTGCGGATCCGATCCAGGAACTCCTAAGGGGGCATCCCAAGAAGAGTCCAAAGACTCCTATCCCTGTTGAATGGAATGAAGAACGGGAGATTGCCTTCCAGCTCCTAAAGAAGAAGCTGACTTAACCGCCTGTCCTGGGTTACCCGGATTATCAGAAGCCGTTTCACCTCTACACGGATGCCAGTAAAAGAGGCCTGGGAGCCGTGTTGGCTCAGGTGCAAGACAACAAAGAGAGGGTGATTGCCTACGCCAGCAGATCCCTGAGGGGAGCTGAGGAAAACGATCAGAATTATAGTTCCTTCAAGCTGGAGTTCCTTGCCTTAGTGTGGGCTGTGACTGAAAAGTTCAAAGACTATCTTGCGGCCACTCCGTTTGTTGCCTTCACGGACAACAACCCCCTGGCGCATCTGAATACGGCCAAGTTAGGGGCTCTGGAGCAGAGATGGGCCTCCCGCCTTGCCAACTATGACTTCGCTGTGAAATACCGGGCAGGCCGCTCCAATGATAATGCTGATGCCCTGTCCCGGCTTCCCACTACAGAAGCACCAGATGAATCAAGGGATGCCTGGGAAGAAGTGGAGATGCAGGCGTTTTACAATAAGTTTGCTCGGCAGGATAATATCCGTACTGAAAATCACTCCGCTGCTGATCCTTCCTCATCAGATATTCCTGAGTCCAGGGGCGACCAAGAAAGGTGGATTAAGCTCCAGTCCGAAAGTAGAGTCCTCGGTGAACTGCTCGACTTCCTTACCAGTGGGAGAACTCCTGAGAGAGTCCGCAGGAAGAGCGCAGACCCAGAACTAGCGAGACTGTGGAGACATCGCCACCAACTCTTCCTTCAAAGAGGCCTGTTGCTAAGAAGGAGCCTGGATCCAGTGTCCTGTGATAGGGTGTACCAGATCCTCATACCACGTCGAGGCGCCAGTCTGGTGTTAGAAATGTATCATAACCAGTCCGGACACTTCGGCGTGCAGAAGACTGAGGCCACCATTTGCAGGAGGTTCTATTGGATCGGGATGAGAGAAGACATTGAGAAATGGTGCCGGGAGTGTATTGCCTGTGCTGACGGGAGAAGTGGGCGCCTCTCCATCCTATCGTGAGTAAAGCTCCTTTAGAACTTGTTGCCACTGACCATGTGAAGTTGGAGCCAAATCGCTCAGGGTATACGTATGCCATGACCATTATTGATCACTTCACTAAGTTTGTCGTAGCAGTGCCTGTGAAAGACCTGACAGCCAAGACTGCGGCGGAGGCGTTCTGGAAACATTTCGTCTTACCCTACGGCTGTCCAGAGAGGATCCTCACCGACCAGGGGTCTGCGTTTGAATCACAGCTGTTCCAGGAGATGTGCCTGCTACATAACTGCCAGAAGGTCCGGACCACCGCCTATCATCCACAAGGTAACGGACTCTGCGAAAAGATGAATCAAACTCTCATTGAAATGCTGAGAGCAGTGCCCCCTGAGACAAGGGGTAATTGGCCGACTCTGCTGCCACAACTCATGTATACCTATAACAACACAATTCACTGCTCCACCGGGTACACGCCCTTCTATCTGATGTTTGGCCGCCAAGGGAGGTTGCCTGCTGACCACTCCCTGAATGTACAGGTGCCTGATGTCATCAATCCACTACCAAAGACTGATTGGGTAGTGGAGCACCAAAGACGTCTCCTCAATGCTAAGGAGATTGTTCAGGAACGCATGGAAAATGCCCGAGAGCGACAACAAAAAGACTATGACCTGGCTGCTCATGCGGGACCTCTAGCTCTCGGAGACATGGTATGATTGAAGAACAACCATCGAACCAGTAAATTGGACAGTAAGTGGGAAAGGATTCCCTATGTCATTACTGCTATCCCTAATGCTGAGGCTCACATTTATCAAATCTCCAGAGAAGGTAAAGGCTCCCAAGTTGTACATAGAAATCGTTTAAAGCCCTGTATAGAAGGAGAAATTGCAGCAGAGGACATTGAGCCGGAGTCGTCAGCCCAACCTGCCGATCCTATACAGGCTCTTGAGAACCTGATACATGACAAAGAGCCACTTCATTGGTTTCTCACACCCTGGTTAAACTTGGTAGTACCAGCTCCCGTTCCTGCTGGTTCTCCATCCCAGGATGAACCCACTTCAGCTCCTGCTATTTCTCCACCTCAGAATGACCTGTCCCAGAGTGTACCTGAACGGGCTCCAGAACCCGTGGACTCCTCCAACCCTCCTGAACTCAGCCAGGAAGAATCTCCGCCAGTAAGAAGGTCCACGCGGTCTACCAAGGGGCACCCACCTGTGAGATTTGGGGACTACATTATGGGCCCAGGTAGCCCCTCACGGGAAACCCCTGTTTAACCATTTACAAGACCCGGGTACGGACTCATTATGTTCTTTGAGCCTCCAGGAACTTATGTTATATTTGCATTTGATATGGGCTATCATTATGGACTATCCTGGTTATCCTTGATTCGCTGTACCAGGTCAGCGCCCCCTGTTCCCTTATCCTGAGAGAAGAGAACGACGCCCCTTTTCACCACACTTTCCAGTGGAACTGCTTGATATATTGATGCTGCTAATATGGTGTTTATCGTATATGCCTGTTCTCCATTCTGTCTTTCAGGTTGCAGTTTCCAGCTGGGCGGGCCCCTTATGTTGTGCCGAGGACGGGCAACATCACAGCAACGGGGTATGTAGTGTCCCACTAGGTAAAGGTGGGCACTACACAAGGGTTAATATGTCTATTGCATTAATGTGATGTGTTATGTTCATTTCCCTGTGTTATCTGGGTGTCAGGCCTGTTAGGGTGTAGTTCAGCCTCCTAGACATTAGAGGGAGCTAGAGAGCACTTAGTATATATAGCTAGGCCCAGACAGGGAAGATTAGTGCAGTCCAGGTGGCTAGTAGTGCAGTCTAGCCAGTCTGAAGTTCCTGAGCCTCTGTTAGCTCAGAAGAGTCACCCCATAAGAAGAGTTTGCCTCCTGGGAGAAACCTGCAGTTCCCACAAGCCAAGCAGAGCCAGTGTATCCAGCTAAGACAAGCACTGGCGTCACGAATGTTAAAGGGACCTTGCCCCAGGCACATAAAACACCTGCAACATCCAGGGCACCTCATCCACCACCAGGCCTGGTCCCTAAATACAGAATGTGCCCCAGAGGACTCCTGTGCCAGCCTCTCCTTCACTGCTGTGCGCCTGCCCAGGGTCATCCTACAGAACTGTGAGTAACCCTCGCTTGCCATAAACCGTGACCTCACAATCGCAATACTCTGCAGGTCTGGCGTGCTGCAACATAGCCATAGGAGGGCTTGTTTTTGGCAGGACAAGTTGTACTTTCCAATGCCTGAGACGTGGCTGACTCACTTTTGGCAGGATGATCTGTAGTTTTTGTGAATACCATTTTCGGGTGTATATAACTTTTTGATCATTTTTTATTCATTTTTTTTTAATAAGGGATACATTTTTTCAGAGATTTTAGAAGTATGGGCTTTTTTTTTTTTACTTTTTATGTCCCCATCTGGACTTGCAAATTGCAATCATCAGATTCCAATTGGTATAGAACAATTGAGTTTTCTCCATGATCCTATATAGAGATCAGTATAAAACAATTCAGTGCTGCCACCTGCTGGTGAGAACCTGGAAGCCTAGCGGAGGCTCTGGCTTATAACTTACATGGAACGCCTTCCCCAATCTCAACCCAGAGAAAAGCGTGCACTTCCAGGTTTTAAAGGTCAGTGGTCGGCATTACAGCCGATCGAGGACATTAGCCGTGGGTGTCTGCTATGGTGCCCTCTCTGCTCTGGAGATGTCATGAATGGGTTAAAGGAAGGGGTGGGCGATATGGCCTAAAATCTATATTGCGATATAATTCGAAGCATGTGCGATATGCGATATATATTGCGATATATTATTTACTTCTGTATGTATCCAAAAAATACAAATTATAAAACTTTTCAAGAAATGTTTAATATGTGTATTGTGTAACAGATCTTTTTCCAAACAATGTAAAGATGAAGACTAAGTGTTAGAAAAACACAATGTTGTTTAAAATAAAAGTGCAAAATGTAAAAAAATAAACATTACATTTCTTCCTCCTGTCCTGATTACAGCGCCATCAGCCCCATGGCATTGCCATCATACATGTCCCTCAGACCCAGTGCCATCAGCCCCATGGCATTGCCATCATCATCATACATGTCCCTCAAACCCAGTGCCATCAGCCCCATGGCATTGCCATCATACATGTCCCTCAGACCCAGTGCCATCAGCCCCATGGCATTGCCATCATACATGTCCCTCAGACCCAGTGCCATCAGCCCCATGGCATTGCCATCATACATGTCCCTCAGACCCAGTGCCATCAGCCCCATGGCATTGCCATCATACATGTCCCTCAGACCCAGTGCCATCAGCCCCATGGCATTGCCATCATACATGTCCCTCAGACCCAGTGCCATCAGCCCCATGGCATTGCCATCATACATGTCCCTCAGACCCAGTGCCATCAGTCCCATGCCATTGCCATCATCATCATACATGTCCCTCAAACCCAGTGCCATCAGCCCCATGGCATTGCCATCATACATGTCCCTCAGACCCAGTGCCATCAGCCCCATGGCATTGCCATCATACATGTCCCTCAGACCCAGTGCCATCAGTCCCATGCCATTGCCATCATACATGTCCCTCAGACCCAGTGCCATCAGCCCCATGGCATTGCCATCATACATGTCCCTCAGACCCAGTGCCATCAGCCCCATGGCATTGCCATCATACATGTCCCTCAGACCCAGTGCCATCAGTCCCATGCCATTGCCATCATCATCATACATGTCCCTCAAACCCAGTGCCATCAGCCCCATGGCATTGCCATCATACATGTCCCTCAGACCCAGTGCCATCAGCCCCATGGCATTGCCATCATACATGTCCCTCAGACCCAGTGCCATCAGTCCCATGCCATTGCCATCATACATGTCCCTCAGACCCAGTGCCATCAGCCCCATGCCATTGCCATCATACATGTCCCTCAGACCCAGTGCCATCAGCCCCATGGCATTGCCATCATACATGTCCCTCAGACCCAGTGCCATCAGCCCCATGGCATTGCCATCATACATGTCCCTCAGACCCAGTGCCATCAGTCCCATGCCATTGCCATCATCATCATACATGTCCCTCAAACCCAGTGCCATCAGCCCCATGGCATTGCCATCATACATGTCCCCCAGAGCCAGTGCCATCAGATCAGCCCCATGGCCATCCTCTGCAAATAGATCCCCCCCCCCCCCCCCCGATCCTCCAGCCCCCCAGAAGAATCACTGTTATCATACTTACCTTTCCTGCAGGGTGCTCGGCAGCGGCTGGCTGATGGAGTCTGCAGGTGTTGCGTCTTCTTCCCAGCATGCATTGGGCTGACGCTGTGTGTATCGCTGGTAAAGGTACCTCCATTTCCACAAAGCTTTAGAATAAACACATCTTGTCATACCAGTCCCAGATGCATCTGACATCCATGGAGAGCGTGGTGGTCACCATCTGTCTATAACAGAATCATGGTCACCCAGCAGGACCAGAAGTCCCCCGAAGAACCCAGGAACCTCCTTCAGAAAGACATCTATTGCGCCTAAGGAGAGGAGAAGGCAATGCTCTATGGGAATTATGCAGATCTGACTTTTTTTTGCCTCATCGTCTAACCTATCTGCCACCCTGAACGACCCAAGGTTCCTCACCGCTTTTGTCTGGACCTTTTGGATTTTCCCCTCATCTGTGCAGTTACTGCGTTCCGTGGAGGGCTCCTGTCCCTGGTCTCTGCCTGCTCGCCTCTCGCTGCCCTGTGTCCTCCCGGGCTCGTTGGTTTGATCATTGCTTCATTACAACAAAGGTCTGTCTTATTCGGGACTCCTGAGAATGTGCTATCTGGTCCTACTCCGGAGGAACTTTCTCCCCTTTTTTTTTTTTGCTTTCTTTTTTTCCTTTCTATTTTTGTAATTCTTGATGAGATTTGTTATGGCATTTCTCCCATTGTTAATTACTATGAGAAGGTAAAGAGGAGAGAGAAAAAAGAGAGAGAAAAACAACAACAACAAAGAGAGGAGGAGGAGGAGGAGGAGGAGAGGAGAAGAAAAAGAAAGGAGGGAAAAAAAGGCCCCTAAGCAAAATAGGCAATGGCGGAATTGGCCAAAATTGAACAATTCTTGAAGTCCCCAAAGGTTGTAACTACAAGAGCGGGACAAACAGATTCACATGATTTGGATCTAGAATGGAAGAAGTGTTGGATGACTACACCCGGGAGGTGATGGACATGTCTTGTCTACAGATGAATCCTCACCACTGAAGGAAATTCTAGATGCGGTTAAAAAAGAAAAATGGAGAGTTAATAAAAGACGTCTCAGTTCTACTTGGGGCAATTCAGACCGACGTGGCTCTGACAAGAGAAGACGTCTCCAAAATACGGGACAGAGTAACTATCATGGAGAGGGAAGCCCAAGTGTTTAAAATGGAAACCCCTATCTTGAGATCTGAGGGCAACATCTTAAAAAAAATAGGAGGGGATATAAATAAAAGCTAAAATACATCATTTCCATAAAGAAATCCAAATCTCCCCTGCTTGTCGGTGGAGGAGGCCCGGCAGACGAAATCAATGCCTTCACGGAGTAGTACTGTTACTCCTCTTGAATAGCTGGTAAAAGTGGAATGGTAAGTCTGCGCGGCCCATCCCCCATCGAGTCGAGGAATCTCCCCCTCAGTAAAATGGGTCTCCACTAAGCTGACCATCACTGGACGATGTCTCCGAACCCAATCACACACTGCCCGTCTTTTACGTTTATCACCGAGACCCCCGAACATTTCAGGTTCGGATTCTAACCAACATCAATCAGCAAGAGAAAAAGAAAAGAGAGAGAGAGAGAGAGAGAGACTGCCCACAACCCCCGAAGACGCCGATGCATGTGAAACGTTTCTAAACAGTGTGCCCTCCCTGGATCTGGCTGTACTCGAATACTCGTACCATCTAGAACAGTGGTCCCCAACCTTTTTTGCACCAAGGACCGGTTTCATGCAAGACAATTTTCCCAGGGGGCGGGGTTCTGGGGCGGGGCTTAGGGGGTGGGCGGGGCTGACTGATTCACGCGCATAACACAACACAAGGTGCATATTAGAATATATAACACTATATAACGACTATATAAACTGACTATGGTCCCCGCTGCACTGGTCCCCGCTGCACTGGTCCCCGCTGCTCTGGTCTCCGCTGCTCTGGTCTCCGCTGCACTGGTCTCCGCTGCACTGGTCTCCGCTGCACTGGTCTCCGCTGCTCTGGTCTCCGCTGCACTGGTCTCCGCTGCTCTGGTCTCCGCTGCTCTGGTCTCCGCTGCTCTGGTCTCCGCTGCTCTGGTCTCCGCTGCTCTGGTCTCCGCTGCACTGGTCTCCGCTGCTCTGGTCTCCGCTGCACTGGTCTCCGCTGCTCTGGTCTCCGCTGCACTGGTCTCCGCTGCACTGGTCTCCGCTGCACTGGTCTCCGCTGCTCTGGTCTCCGCTGCACTGGTCTCCGCTGCTCTGGTCTCCGCTGCTCTGGTCTCCGCTGCTCTGGTCTCCGCTGCTCTGGTCTCCGCTGCACTGGTCTCCGCTGCACTGGTCTCCGCTGCACTGGTCTCCGCTGCACTGGTCTCCGCTGCACTGGTCTCCGCTGCACTGGTCTCCGCTGCTCTGGTCTCCGCTGCTCTGGTCTCCGCTGCACTGGTCTCCGCTGCACTGGTCTCCGCTGCACTGGTCTCCGCTGCACTGGTCTCCGCTGCTCTGGTCTCCGCTGCTCTGGTCTCCGCTGCACTGGTCTCCGCTGCACTGGTCTCCGCTGCTCTGGTCTCCGCTGCTCTGGTCTCCGCTGCACTGGTCTCCGCTGCACTGGTCTCCGCTGCACTGTACCGTATTTTTCGCCCTATAAGATGCACCTAGTTTTAGAGGAGAACAATAAGAAAAAAATATTTTTCATTACACCTCAGGTCAGACCAGCAATCAGACCCCCAATGTTAATCAGACCCTAAGATCAGACCCCCAATGGCTCAGATCAACCACCAAACCTTTAGCCATCTATCAGCCCCCAATGTCAGCCATAAACCCCCCAATGTCAGCCATAAACCCCCCAATGTCAGCCATAAACCTCCCCAATGTCAGCCATAAACCCCCCTAATGTCAGCCATAAGCCCCCCAATGTCAGCCATAAGCCCCCCATTAGCCCCTCATGTCAGCCATTAGCCCCTCATGTCAGCCATAAGCCCCCATTAGCCCCTCATGTCAGCCATAAGCCCCCATTAGCCCCTCATGTCAGCCATAAGCCCCCCATTAGCCCCTCATGTCAGCCATAAGCCCCCCATTAGCCCCTCATGTCAGTCATAAGCCCCCCATTAGCCCCTCATGTCAGCCATAAGCCCCCCATTAGCCCCTCATGTCAGCCATAGGCCCCCATTAGCCCCTCATGTCAGCCATAAGCCCCCATTAGCCCCTCATGTCAGCCATAAGCCCCCCATTAGCCCCTCATGTCAGCCATAAGCCCCCCATTAGTCCCTCATGTCAGCCATAAGCCCCCCATTAGCCCCTCATGTCAGCCATAAGCCCCCCATTAGCCCCTCATGTCAGCCATAAGCCCCCCATTAGCCTCTCATGCCAGCCATAAGCCCCCATTAGCCCCTCATGTCAGCCATAAGCCCCCCATTAGCCCCTCATGTCAGCCATAAGCCCCCTATTAGCCCCTCATGTCAGCCATAGGCCCCCATTAGCCCCTCATGTCAGCCATAAGCCCCCCATTAGCCCCTCATGTCAGCCATAAGCCCCCCATTAGTCCCTCATGTCAGCCATAAGCCCCCCATTAGCCCCTCATGTCAGCCATAAGCCCCCCATTAGCCCCTCATGTCAGCCATAAGCCCCCCATTAGCCTCTCATGTCAGCCATAAGCCCCCCATTAGCCTCTCATGCCAGCCATAAGCCCCCATTAGCCCCTCATGTCAGCCATAAGCCCCCCATTAGCCCCTCATGTCAGCCATAAGCCCCCTATTAGCCCCTCATGTCAGCCATAGGCCCCCATTAGCCCCTCATGTCAGCCATAAGCCCCCATTAGCCCCTCATGTCAGCCATAAGCCCCATTAGCCCCTCATGTCAGCCATAAGCCCCCCATTAGCCCCTCATGTCAGCCATAAGCCCCCTATTAGCCCCTCATGTCAGCCATAGGCCCCCATTAGCCCCTCATGTCAGCCATAAGCCCCCATTAGCCCCTCATGTCAGCCATAAGCCCCCCATTAGCCCCTCATGTCAGCCATAAGCCCCCATTAGCCCCTCATGTCAGCCATAAGCCCCCATTAGCCCCTCATGTCAGCCATAAGCCCCCATTAGCCCCTCATGTCAGCCATAAGCCCCCATTAGCCCCTCATGTCAGCCATAAGCCCCCCATTAGCCCCTCATGTCAGCCATAAGCCCCCTATTAGCCCCTCATGTCAGCCATAGGCCCCCATTAGCCCCTCATGTCAGCCATAAGCCCCCCATTAGCCCCTCATGTCAGCCATAAGCCCCCATTAGCCCCTCATGTCAGCCATAAGCCCCCCATTAGCCCCTCATGTCAGCCATAAGCCCCCATTAGCCCCTCATGTCAGCCATAAGCCCCCATTAGCCCCTCATGTCAGCCATAAGCCCCCCATTAGCCCCTCATGTCAGCCATAAGCCCCCTATTAGCCCCTCATGTCAGCCATAAGCCCCCATTAGCCCCTCATGTCAGCCATAAGCCCCCATTAGCCCCTCATGTCAGCCATAAGCCCCCATTAGCCCCTCATGTCAGCCATAAGCCCCCATTAGCCCCTCATGTCAGCCATAAGCCCCCATTAGCCCCTCATGTCAGCCATAAGCCCCCATTAGCCCCTCATGTCAGCCATAAGCCCCCATTAGCCCCTCATGTCAGCCATAAGCCCCCCATTAGCCCCTCATGTCAGCCATAAGCCCCCCATTAGCCCCTCATGTCAGCCATAAGCCCCCATTAGCCCCTCATGTCAGCCATAAGCCCCCATTAGCCCCTCATGTCAGCCATAAGCCCCCCATTAGCCCCTCATGTCAGCCTCTCCTGCTCCTGGTCACCACCGCGATCCTCTTCATTCTGCTGTCGGCTGTGTATAGCGGCGCACAGTGATGTCACAGAGCGACCTCCCGTGTGCGCAGCCCTGCACAGCCGATAGCCGAGCCGAGGACCAGGAAGTGGTGAGTACAGATCCTTCACCGCTCCCTGGTCCTTCTGTACTAATGAAGCTCTTCCATAATGGAAGCGCTTAATTAGTGCAGAGCCTGATCGCCGCAGCCCGGCTAACAATCCTCCAGGGCCCGGTCCTGGGCCCGGTCTTGGGCCGCGGCCCGGCGGTTGGGGACCGCTGATCTAGAAGATTCCAGCTGAAAGGGTACAGAGAGTACTGATCCATACCTACACCGCATACAAATGGCGGGTGTTTATTGTCTATCAGCAGATTGTAAGGTGGCGCAGAGGAATGATCTCATGGGGAGGAAATAAACATTATGTTTTAGTTGATAACCTAGTAGCACATGTAAGTAAGAGACGACCAGCCGTCCTAGGACCATCTGCGAACGGCGCCCAGCAATTATAGTAGGTGCAGGGAGGTCCCTGGGCGCCGCTCTGTGTAGCCTAATACTTAACTAAGTCCGGACCTACGAAAGGTGGTCTTTAACTTTGAATACAGGAGGCGGGTGCCGGCAGCAGAATCGCATTGCCGGCACCCTGCCTCTGACAGGGAGCAGCGATCAGCAGCAGTTAACCCCTCAGGTGCAACACCTGAGGGGTTAACTAATGCTAATTTGCTGCCAGTACCCGCCTCCTGTATTAAAGGTTAATTATCATTAGTGGCGCAGTGCGCCCTCCCCCCAGTATTAAAATCATTGGTGGCAGTGGCCACAGGTTCCCCTCCCTCCTCATCGTTGGTGGCAGTGGCCACTGGGTCCCCTCCCCTCCTCATCATTGGTGTCAGTGGCCACAGGGTCCCCTCCCCTCCTCATCATTGGTGTCAGTGGCCACTGGGTCCCCTCCCCTCCTCATCATTGGTGTCAGTGGCCACAGGGTCCCCTCCCCTCCTCATCATTGGTGGCAGTGGCCACAGGGTCCCCTCCCCTCATCATCATTAATGGCAGTGGCAGCTTCTGATCGGAGCCCCAGCAGTGTAATCCTGGGGCTCTGATCGGTTACCATGGCAGCCAGGACACTACTGAAGCCCCACGGTAACCTCCCTGCTGCTGTGTGTACTGTGCACAGGGAGAGTGTGAAGTCCTAGTCACCCTGATAGGAATAGGACAAGGGATGAAAGATCCCAGGTTCTAGCCCCCCCTAAGGGGAGAAATAGTTCTTAAATAAAAGGTACAAAATAAGTAAAATAAAACCACCAAAATTTTAAGTATAAATCCCCCCTTTCCCAATTTTACATATAAAATATCTAAACAATAAATAAATAAACATATTACATAGCGCCACGTCCGAAAAGTCCAAACTATTAAAATCGAAAAAAAATCTATGCGGTGAATGCTGAAACAGAATAATTTTTTTTTCGAAAAACTGTGCAATTCGCCATTTTGGAATGCACGTGGCTTTTTTGTTTTATTTTTTTTGCGTGGTATCGAATATCGCAATACTTTTTCATGGTATCGAAATCGAATCAAAAATTTGGTATCGCAACAACTCTAGTGCAAACTGCATCTCTCTGTCATTGGCCGGAGCAACGTAATCCAAACGATACTGACGCCCCGATCGCTCGATGTGATACATAATCCCCTATATGGATTCCCCAGATCTTACATATCTTACATATCCTTCGTTCCTTGATCTGGAAAAAACAACAACCTAGAATCCGAATGGAAACGCTTCAGAAAGGCAAAGAGGAAGGTGGCCTGTCAACCCCAAATCCATGGCTGCACGCTCACCTCAGAGGATGGGGACGACATGAACAGCGAGACCCCTCTGCCAGAATTGCCTCCGTAGTCATGAAACGGAAAAGACCTATTACATTAGCGGAACTGGGAAGAGCGCCGTCTCACGCTGGGAACTGCCCTACAAAGGTCTGGTCGAAATGTAAAGAATGAATAGGCCTGGTGGGGTTTAACCCTTACACACCGCTATGGTTTAGATTGGAGGGCTTTTCCCCTTGGGAAGACAAAGGTATCTTATTTTTAGATCAAGTACGATCACGGGGGGCGATGAAATCCTTCACGCAACTACTGGAGGAGTTTGGACTACCTAGAACCACGTTCTGGACTACCTAGAACCACGTTCTGGACTACCTAGAACCACGTTCTTCCAATATCTGCAGTGGGGACATGCTTTTCAGGCGCAATTTAAGGATGGCTTGCACCTGTCCGCCTCCCCCTCTATCGTTATTAGGCGGTAGCACTGCTAGGGGTCTGATATCACTGCTATATAAACATCTATTTCAGAAATGTACTACATCGGACCCCCTGCCTGTTAGGAGACACTGGGAGCAAGACATGGGTGAGACCTCCCAGCGGGACGATGTTCTGGCCCTGACCCCTAGTGAATCCCAAAGACTATCTCAGTTATATCTGAGTATACAGAACCCCAAAAGCCCTATATAAGATAGGATGGCGCTTAGACTCACCCTGCCCCCGTTGTGGAGGAACAGAGGCATCATTAATACACATGTTCTGGGACTGCATGAAATTGGGGGAGTTTTGGGAGGAAGTGATAAAGATCATAACGAGGGCATCTCAAATACAGACGCCTAGAGATCCCAAACCTTGGGCACTGGGCATTTTAGACTGGCTGGGAGCGGATGATAAGAAACCCCTGAGTATCCACACAATGCTCTTCCAGGCTGGAGTCCAAATTGCAGGAGAAGCCCCCACTAGGCAGGAGTATATAGATTAAATACCGTTTTACGATTTGAAAGAGGGGTATACATGAAGAGGAGATGCCCAGGTGAATTTAGGTCAATATGGCCGGGTTGGTTTGCAGCTCCCAGTATATGGCATCTGTGGCTCTAATGAGGGATTGTCTGAGGGGGCAATTGTCCCTGTCGGGGCAGCTGACACAGCACATTGCGTTTTCCGATATAGTCACTCATATGCAGAATTATCCTTTTGAAAGGCCTATTATAACATTCTGTCTCTTGTTAGCCGTGAGAGGGGGGGTGCGGTGGTCTCTCTGTAGGGTAGTTGGGGGGGGGGGCTATTTGTACGAGAAATGTATTATGTTTACCGTTATATAATGCGGTTACAATATTGTGACAATAGCCCTTCTACATGGGGCACATGATTGATATCATGGAGAATCGTACTCTTTCTAAATGCTGTATTTCCAAAGAACTGCACTATTTAAAAAAAATATTGTACTCTCTTCAAATGTTATTCTTTCAGAAAAACTTTATTTTAATAAAAATTACATTTGATTAAAAAAAAAGAAAATAAATCAGACCCTTAGAAGAGGGGTCTCGGGCACATATGTGTTTGAAAGAGGAGAGGGTTGGGAGGTCCGTCGATCCCACAAATTAAGTATTCTACAATATTGGAATGCTAATGTGCTCGGCCAGGAAAATTTAATCTGATGTTCATCAAAGGTCAAAATCCAAACAGAGAGATGGTCCTTCAGGTCCACAAGACGATAGAGCCCTACAGCCATCCACGGTCCAACCATCTCCACCCCAGAGGTTCCCCGGAGAAGAGGGGAGCGTCATGTCGTTAGATTGTACCTAATCCTATCCCTGCACCAGATCTCCCTAGTAAACAACATAGGGCTGAGCAGGTCAGAGGCTGGATAGGTGTCACGGCTGAGGATGGGGAAAACCCTCAGCCGTGCGGTATCAGCAGATGGATGGTCAGTGCAAGGCCAGGACAGGAATCAGGGAGCAGGTCACCTCCTATCAATCCCTAATTCTGACCCTGTCTCCTAGCCGTATGAGCCGACCCTGATGGTGGGAGGGCTCATACTCCGGAACCTTGGAGTCCCTTCTAGCCCTCAGGGTGGCCCTAGACCAGTGGTCAGCAACCCGCGGCTCTTTTGAACCTTTGCCGCGGCTCCGGCATGGGCATGAGCAGTGTGTGTGCGGCATGAGCAGTGTGTGTGCGGCGGCGGGGCAGGCACTGTGCGGCGGCGGCTGGGCAGGCACTGAGATGAGCGCTTCCTCAGGACAGCGATACAAACAGAAGGCTGCGGATGAGCAGGGCAGGGAGGTGTGTCCCTTTCCTGTTCCTCTGATAACGGCACTACTAGGCCGGCAGCCTATCAGAGGCCAGCGTAGGCGGTGCGATGACGTCATGGCGCCACCTGAGCCGTACAGCGCTGGAGTCGGGACACAGGTCGGAAGAGGCCTGCATCGCATCGCTCCAAAGAGGTAACTATAAGTGTTAATTATTTATTTTTTTAACTGGCAGTCTGGCACATGAATGGTATTATACTGGCACATGATTGGGGAATTTGGGGGGGCCCCTGGAAATACTGGCACATGATTGGGGGGGGTCTGGTATTACTACTGGCACATGATTGGGGGGGGTCTGGTAATACTACTGGCACATGATTGGGGGGGGGGGTCTGGTATTACTACTGGCACATGATTGGGGAGGTCTGGTATTACTGGCACATGATTGGAGGGGGGTCTGGTATTACTGGCACATGATTGGAGGGGGGTCTGGTATTACTGGCACATGATTGGAGGGGGGTCTGGTATTACTGGCACATGATTGGAGGGGGTCTGGTATTACTGGCACATGATTGGAGGGGGTCTGGTATTACTGGCACATGATTGGGGGGGGTCTGGTATTACTGGCACATGCTTGGGGGGTCTGGTATTACTAGCACATGATTGGGGGGTCTGGTATTACTGGCACATGATTGGAGGGGTCTGGTATTACTGGCACATGATTGGAGGGGGGTCTGGTATTACTGGCACATGATTGGAGGGGGGTCTGGTATTACTGGCACATGATTGGAGGGGGGTCTGGTATTACTGGCACATGATTGGAGGGGGGTCTGGTATTACTGGCACATGATTGGGGGGTCTGGTATTACTGGCACATGATTGGGGGGTCTGGTATTACTGGCACATGCTTGGGGGGTCTGGTATTACTAGCACATGATTGGAGGGGTCTGGTATTACTGGCACATGATTGGAGGGGGGTCTGGTATTACTGGCACATGATTGGAGGGGGGTCTGGTATTACTGGCACATGATTGGAGGGGGGTCTGGTATTACTGGCACATGATTGGGGGTGTCTGGTATTACTGGCACATGATTGGAGGGGGGTCTGGTATTACTGGCACATGATTGGGGGGTCTTGTATTACTGGCACATGATTGGGGGGTCTGGTATTACTGGCACATGCTTGGGGGGTCTGGTATTACTGGCACATGATTGGGGGGGTCTGGTAAAGGTAAATTAAATATTTTAATTAGCTATTAATTTGCAAAAATACATTTTACATTGTTAAGTGAAAAAGTCCTTTTTTTCTTCAGACTGACAGCTGACTGCACGGTCCTGTATAAACAATATATGCAGTGTTAGATTTGTTTTAAATGTCGCAATGGTTTTGCGGCTCCCAGTTTTTTTTTTCCTTCGGAAACGGGTCCAAGTGGCTCTTTATGTCTTAAAGGTTGCAGACCCCTGCCCTAGACTAGGAGAAGGGTAAGACGACCTGTTCCTGCTAGATGCGGAGGAACAGGAGTCTCACTGGGCCAAGCTACAAAGACAGGGGAACATAAACAGACATATGGCAATGACAGGTAAGTGAGACTAGTTCCACACTTACCTGCCACAGACACACAACCTGGAACCCAAGTACAAGTGCTGCTGTCCACAACAACACAAAGGACACCGCACACACAGACATCACACGGGAACCCAGGAAACCATATGCTGCAATAACAAAAGACCAAACAAACATCTACTCAACACCATACATGAACTTATGACCAGAAGGGTGGCCCCCACTGGCAGATGGTATAACAGGAGGATGTCTCCAGCAACCATGGCTGAAGAACCCCTCAGACAAGGGATAGTCACTGAGGCTTTATAGCCCAAAGTAGCCACACCCACACTCAGACACACCAGGTGATCACACACACAGAAGGGAGTTAACCCTTCCAACACAAGGCAAGGGAAGACGGCCACTTAAAGGTGAAGTACACACATAAACACACACTTCACCTGTTGCCGCGGGCAACTGCATGCGTGGCAACCATGTCCTGGGGATCAGCCATAGGGCTGAGACACTGCCACCACATGGACACAACACCACACGTTGCCATGGGCAACCAAGTGAAGGAAAGTGTCACAAAACACACCATAGGCCGTGACATTAGGAGGGGGGGGGGCCCAGATCATAGTCCTAGGTGGGTTGGTGCCAGCCACAGCCGCTCAATCTCAGTCCAGCCATTGTACGAGTGAAGCGTAGACCAGGATGCAACATGTCTCAAGTGTGTTGCCAAATACTATTGGGTAATGCTTGGGAGGGCCAGACCTCCATTAGAGACTGGCGCTATCAAGATCCATTTGGAAAACCTGTGACGTTTCTAATTCCAAACAAAGTTCACAAAAGTGGACGGTATAGACCGGGAGAATAGACATTTTTATGGCCACGATACTCCCAAGGAGAAAGATCTGAAGTGATTTGGGTTTGGGGATGACGGTTATGTAAGAACCTAGCATAGTGTCAGGGACTCTATCTCCTCGCAGAAATCCATTAAACAGTATGGCCATGTGGGTAGTTAGCAATTCTCCAAATGTTTTAAAGTAATTATATGAAAGTCCATCAGGACCCGGTGATTTTAAAACTGTGCATATCCTTAAGTGGGCAAGGGCTTCAAGGGACAACAAGGGGAGATGGCATTCTGAGAAGAAGTCATCCAGAAGTGTGTTTCGCTGTGTTTCATTGGCAGGAAGAGGGAAGGGAATACAGAGTCGTATACTATGTGTGGAACAGGTTAGCTCTAGAATTGGGGCGGTATCGGAGTGTGCCTTGTTGATCTTTAATAGCATGAGGGGTAGAGGCCGCTGAACGCCTTTTTAACTGCCGGGTCAGCAGGGTGTGCGGTTTGTTCCCATAGGCAAAAAAAAGTTGTCTAGTGTAGCAGATTAACCGTTCAGCGGTGGACAGGGCTAGGGACCAGAGGCAGGGACGCAGATCGATTATTTATCCCAATACCCGTGTCGTGGAGTGGTAGGTGAGGGTTCTTTCTGCCTCTCGAAGAGAGCGGATACACTCCTGATATTGAGCCTCTCTGTCTATTTTTAACCTGGAGGAGAGGGAAATGCACACCCCAGGAATCACTGCTTTATGAGCTTCCCACAAGACGCCTGAGGCGGGGGCAGTGGGGCATTTTCCACAAAGTATTGAGACAAAGAGGGGCGCAGCTCCTCACAAGTTACCAGGTTATCGCTCAGTCTCCAGTAGGTGCATCTTAGAGGGGCAGAAGGAAGGGTTAATTCTAAAAATATTGGGGCATGATCTGACCATGTGATGGGGCCAATAGATGCGTCAGTTAAGGACCTGAGGGCCATAACACTGCCAAAAAAATAATCGATCCTAGAGTGCGTAAGATGAGGATGAGAGTACAATGTATATTGACGGGCGGAAGGGTTGTCCACTCTCCAGAGGTCATAGAAAGAGTGTAAGCTTGCGGAAGCCTCTAGAAAGGTGTTTACACCGATTGGACGGAGGCATCGGGAGTGTAGAGAGCCTATCAGAGCATTCTGAAAAAGGACATTGAAGTCTCCCCGATTAGAGAAGAGAGGAGAAAAGAGAGGAAAGGAAGGTAAGCTGACCTGAGTTAGGAGTGTAGACCGCACAGAGCTGCAGTCGGACACCATACAAAGTACCTTGTAGGATGAGGTATCGACCAAGAGGGTCAGCGTCTACCCCGTCGACCTGAGGCGGGCAGGATCTGGAGATCAAAATTGCGACTCCCGCAGATTTGGATCCAGCCGAAGCTGCGTAGGTTCTAGGGTACCAGTGGTTGGCGAAAGCGAAGTAACCCTCAGATGTCAAATGTGTCTCCTGTAAAAGAACAATGTCAGCTCTGCATCTGTGGAGTTCGTCTCTTAAGATTCGAGTTCAGACCTTTGACATTTAAAGACATGGAAAACGTGTTAAAAAGGGGGGCATGTTATTGTGGCTAAAATACATAAGGGGGGAATCCCTGAAAACGGGTGCCAGGCTGATCCTCTCCGAAATACGCAACCTTTGGCGAAGGCAAGGGACAGGACCTAAAAAATAATAATTAAAAGGAGACCCTGGTACATAGTCACTTCCAACAAAATCAAAAAGAACAGGAAACCCCATGGCTATCCACGACAGGGTCTTATCCCCGTGGAGGCTGTATTTTTTGTAATAAAATGGTACCAAGGAAGGATTTTACTAACCCAATAGACAATAAAAGGTAACAAATATATAAACTGCAAATCCACAGGTGGAATTCATGCCATTGAAGGCAGTTGCCCAAAATTGGATATAGGAAAGACTATAAGAAGACGCATATCCAAACATTTCAATACAGATTCAGATACAGCTCTTTCAAGACATACTCAAGGCAAACACAAAGGAGATACAAAGAATCTCAAATTTTAGGGCATTAAGAAAATGAATGTGGGCTCAAGACGAGGGGACATAGACCAAAAATTACAGCAAGAAGAAACAAAATGGATATATCGCCTCAAAAGCCTGACGCCTCTAGGACTGAAGGAGGGATTTACATGGGCATCCTTTCTCTGACTTAGGTGGCATTTATTGATTCATCAGTCTAGAAAACTAATTGATGACAATAGATCTACATGTCTTATGGACAGTGCCACAATGTGAATTTATGCACTGTCTACCATGATTGCACTTACCATTGCACTTAACAAAGAATGTAGCAACTTACTTAAAGTGTGCCTTTTCACAGCTCTTGTTCTCTCCCCCCTTACACGGACTGTCTTTATACGGACGTTGTACACCAATGGCCTACACCTGGTGATATATACCCATAGGTACCCAGGGTAGGACCAAATGTTAGGTCCTGACAGGTCCAGATTACTTCACAGGTACCCCTGCTGCTTCGGGAATCGTTAGAAGCCCTAGGCTGCTCCTTCCTGCTTGTTAAATGTTCCGGATTGTTCCCATCCGGAGGTGTCTCATTTCCAGGAGAACACAGGATTAAAGACCCTCCTCCTGTGACATTGCCAGAAGACACGGAGACGACGCATACCTCCCCTTCTGAGCCTTTTTGCCTATGGTATGGTACCTCAAGCCTTAGAGCCACTAGTTAGCTTCCTCTTAGACATCATAGTGATCGTGCTATAAGCCAAATTTCTTCAGGCTATGATGCAGGGAAGGGACAACAGGATAAAGCCACCCTTCTATTTGCGGGCTTTGCATTACATAATGGAGGGATTACGGAGTAAAGACACCCCAATGCTTTCTTTGATGTTTAAAGGATCCAGAACATACAAAGTCAGTCAGCGATGCATGCTTTGTGCAGTTATAGGTTCACTGGTTATACCAAGATAAGGAAACTGTGTGTTGGACACCTTATGCTAGCGGGCAGGAACCTCGAGGAAACCGTTAAATGTTTTGTCTATGTAATGTCTTATATGTAAATTCATGCAGCACTTTGTATTAATTGGGTACCCGGAGCTCATTCCTCTACCTGCCTATCTTGCGCAGAGGACGGCTTCACTTAAAGTAAGCGGGTATGTAACATCCCAGAGTATGTCACTAAACTCTCTTCACCCAGCTTCATGATGTTAAGATGTGAATGTGTTAATATCTTGTGTATTCTGACATTGCATTTAGCTGTATTGAATATATTATGCTGTAATATCCATGTACACCAGCAGGTGGCAGCAATATGTAGCAGAATAAGGCAAGTTAGTATACCTAGACTGGAATATACCATTCCAGGCTAGCTTCCCCCATCTGAGGAGGAGTGGAATGTTCCCAGATCCTACTTCAGAGGGAGGACAGAAAGTTTTAGGCAGAGTGTACCAGCCACCCCCTGTTGGGGTAGGCTGTGTGAATAGGAGCTCCCAGAAACAGGGATCCCAACCAAGGATTCAGGCCTAACTTGAGGCCCAAAGCAACATTCCCAGCCTGAGTTCCTTACCTCAGCTGGAGGACAAAGAAAGCAGCAACTGCAGAACTTCTAGATCTCCAGGACGCCACCACCATTCCCTGCGAGCAGTCCTGTAAGTACAGATTCCAAATACAAGGAGAAGATAAGTACCTCCATAGCTAGTCAGGCCCAAACCAAACAGAACCTTAGACAGAGCAGAAGACAGATACCTGCCAGATTCTTAAAGGCGTATGTCCAGATGCAGAATATATATATATAATTCCTGCCACATATTGCCAATACCTGCTGGGACCCTGGACTATTGCTGTAACATTGTATGGATCTAGAGCTGCATAAGATAACCTCAAGTAAAGACAAGTTGGACCCTATTCTCTGTGTGGAATTCCATCATTCCTCCATTACTCCTATTTACAACACTCATTTTGTTGCATGTGAGCCGGGATACAGGAGTCCGGCCGTACTACAGGTAGGAGACACCGTTGACACAATACAGAGACAATATCCCCCTCTGGCATTCCTCACCTGGTACTTGAGCTATACCATCTTAAAGGGCCCTTTTACAGTACCTGCGCAAGCTGCAACTGGCGTCACGAACTTAATTACACCTAAATCTGACCCACTGCATAGCAGCCCCAACTGACCCAGTGTCCTGCTTATTGCACTTGTAACGTCAATATGGCTAGCTCTACTAGTACTTCTGGTGCGGTCTGGTACATGCGCTGTACCATTCGTATCTGCTCTGCCCACACACACACAGACATATTATTGCCATCAAACTTTGCTAACTGACTCATTACAGCCCCTGCTGGCATTCTTCCTCCGGCACCATCCCTCCTAACGGGTGCCTCACCGTCCATTCTGGTAGGCGGATCCTGCCAACTACGCCAATTTGTGAACCGAGAGCAAGGCATGTGGTTTGACTCCGCCACCAGAAAAGAGTGCGTACGCAGAAGTCAAGATTAAGAAAATTGCATTTACTATAAATTAATAAAAGCAGGTTAACAGTGAAGTTACAAAGGTAAAGACAAGCAAAATATTCAAAACAGTATAAACAATACAAGTTAAACACTGCAACAATTGTCACCTTTGCTGTGTCCGTATTCGCAGTGCGGACACTAAGAAAGAATAGTCCCAGAAACTATCCCTAACTGACCCGAACTTTCAAGCGGGTGCGCACCCCCCTTATCCCAGTGGTCCAAGTGGACCGCTTACAGTTTGTGGAAGTGCACGGTGGGGCCCGATGTCATCCTTTTCCTTTAACCAGCGCAGGATCAGCAACAAAGAAGTCCTCCTCAGCAGGCCGGAGAACCAGTAGAATATAATCCAGGGTTATTACAGTTACTGTCCGGTACCTCGACAGCACTGCGAGTCTCTTTACTGTTTGGGGCAATCCACTCAGCCCAATGTCGGCTCCACAGGTTAGTTGCTGCACACAGTCCTTTTAACTTGGCTTCACTAAATGCACGGTCTCTTTGTACTCCATCCATCTCTAGACTGAAGTTCACACAGCTTGGCCACACAGGAATGTCCTTTAGTATCTCCACACACGTCTTACACAGCACAGAACTTGTTTTCTATCTTGCCAATATGGCGGCAGCTGCAGTCCCTCTTCCTCCTTCTTCCTGCTCACACTGAGGCAGGGTGACATCATAAGGGGCGTGTCACTTCAACACTTAGCTGCTGCCTTAAAGGACCAGTATCACAGTAATACACTTTCTCTATGGTAACCTCCAATGCAAATTGGCCCTATGCTGCCATCTACTGACCAAACGAATACTACAGGCATTTTACATAAAATTTTGACACAGTTTACCAGGATAATGAAACTTAGAGACATTACATGACTGTTTCTTACAGGCCCACCATATAACAACCGTACCCATGCTATGAAGTTATCCCCCAAACCAAACCTCTCTAGTACCTCCCACAAATACTCCCACTCTATACTATCGAACGCCTTAACGCATCTAAGGAACAGATGACTATCCCCTGGGTTATCTACCCGAATCTGCATATTAACCACTTAAGGACCACAGGTTTATACCCCCTTAGTGACCAGGCCCTTTTTTACAAATCGGCACTCCACAACTTTAGCGGTTTATTGCTCGGTCATGCAACTTACCACCCAAATGAATTTTACCTCCTTTTCTACATGTCTTTGATAAAAAAAAAATGTTTGGGTAAAAAAAAAATGGTTTGGGTAAAAGTTATAGCGTTTACAAACTATGGTACAAAAATGTGAATTTCCGCTTTTTGAAGCAGCTCTGACTTTCTGAGCACCTGTCAGGTTTCCTGAGGTTCTACAATGCCCAGACAGTAGAAAAACCCCACAAATGACCCCATTTCGGAAAGTAGACACCCTAAGGTATTCGCTGATGGGCATAGTGAGTTCATTGAACTTTTTATTTTTTGTCACAAGTTAGCGGAAAATGATGATTTTTTTTTTGATTTTTTTCTCTTACAAAGTCTCATATTCCACTAACTTGTGACAAAAAATAAAAACTTCCATGAACTCACTATGCCCATCACGAAATACTTTGGGGTGTCTTCTTTCCAAAATGGGGTCACTTGTGGGGTAGTTATACTGCCCTGGCATTCTAGGGGCCCGAATGCGTGAGAAGTGGTTTGAAATCAGAATCTGTAAAAAATGGCCGGTGAAATCCTAAAGGTGCTCTTTGGAATGTGGGCCCCTTTGCCCACCTAGGCTGCAAAAAAGTGTCACACATCTGGTATCTCCGTACTCAGGAGAAGTTGGGCAATGTTTTTTGGGGTGTCATTTTACATATACCCATGCTGGGTGAGAGAAATATCTTGGCAAAAGACAACTTTTCCCATTTTTTTATACAAAGTTGGCATTTGACCAAGATATTTATCTCACCCCGCATGGGTATATGTAAAATGACACCCCAAAACACATTGCCCAACTTCTCCTGAGTACGGCGATACCAGATGTGTGACACTTTTTTGCAGCCTAGATGCGCAAAGGGGCCCACATTTCTTTTATGAGGGCATTTTTAGACATTTGGATCCCAGACTTCTTCTCACGCTTTAGGGCCCCTAAAATGCCAGGGCAGTATAAATACCCCACATGTGACCCCATTTTGGAAAGAAGACACCCCAAGGTATTCAATGAGGGGCATGGCGAGTTCATAGAATTTTTTTTTTTTGCCACAAGTTAGCGGAAATTGTTTTTTTTTTTTTTTTTTTCTCACAAAGTCTCCCTTTCCGCTAACTTGGGACAAAAATTTCAATCTTTCATGGACTCAATATGCCCCTCAGCGAATACCTTTGGGTGTCTACTTTCCGAAATGGGGTCACATGTGGGGTATTTATACTGCCCTGGCATTTTATGGGCCCTAAAGCGTGAGAAGAAGTCTGGAATATAAATGTCTAAAAATTTTTACGCATTTGATTCCGTGAGGGGTATGGTGAGTTCATGTGAGATTTAATTTTTTGACACAAGTTAGTGGAATATGAGACTTTGTAAGAAAAAAAATAAATAAAAAATTTCCGCTAACTTGGGCCAAAAAAATGTCTGAATGCAGCCTTACAGGGGGGTGATCAATGACAGGGGGGTGATCAGGGAGTCTATATGGGGTGATCACCCCCCTGTCATTGATCACCCCCCTATAAGGCTCCATTCAGATGTCCGTATGTGTTTTGCGGATCTGATCCATGTATCCGTGGATCCGTAAAAATCATACGGACATCTGAATGGAGCTTTACAGGGGGTTGATCAATGACAGGGGGGTGATCAATGACAGGGGGGTGATCAGGGAGTCTATATGGGGTGATCACCCCCCTGTCATTGATCACCCCCCTGTAAGGCTTCATTCAGACGTCCGTATGCGTTTTGCGGATCCGATCCATCTATCAGTGCATCCGTAAAAATCATACGGACGTCTGAATGGAGCCTTACAGGGGGGTGATCAATGACAAGGGGGTGATCAGGGAGTCTATATGGGGTGATCAGGGGTTAATAAGTGACGGGGGGGTGTAGTGTAGTGGTGTTTGGTGCTACATATTACTGAGCTGCCTGTGTCCTCTGGTGGTCGATCCAAACAAAGGGGACCACCAGAGGACCAGGTAGCAGGTATATTAGACGCTGTTATCAAAACAGCGTCTAATATACCTGTTAGGGGTTAAAAAAATCGGATCTACAGCCTGCCAGCGAACGATCGCCGCTGGCAGGCTGGAGATCCACTCGCTTACCTTCCGATCCTGTGAACGCGCGCGCCTGTGTGCGCGCGTTCACAGGAAATCTCGGCTCACGCGAGATGACGCCAATCGGCGTTAGTGTGACCTGGGAGAGCCGCCGCAATGACGCCTTTCGGCGTTAGAGGCGTCGGATGTTAATCGCTGTAGATCTGTTCGGTAAAAATCCTGACTGATCCATATGCACAATGGAAGAGATAGCCTTAGAAAGGCGCAGAGCTAGCACCTTGGCCAGTATCTTTATATCTGTGGGTAACAATGAGATTGGGCGGTAGGAATCCAGAAGAAGCGGATTCTTCCCAGGTTTAGGAAGAACCACAATAATAGCCTCCTGGTAAACCTTCAGCAGCTGGGGCAATAAGATGTCTCCAAACTTCTTCTAGATTTCCACCGGCAGCCCATCAGCACCTGGGGATTTATTATTTGCCATAGAGGCCACGGCTCCTCGATTTCCAGTAATTGTAGCGGGCCATTGAGATATGCACTATCTGAGTCTGACAACTTAGGCAGGGATACCCCCTGCAGATACAGTGATATATCTTCCCTTATAATCTAGGCGAGATTGGTACAGATCAGCATAAAAGGCACGGAACTCCGACACTATGGCCTGGCCATCCACCATGTCCCCTGCGTCCTCCCCCTGTATAGCTGTAACATATGCCGACGCGGTCTGCGCCCTAGCCACAATGGCCAGTAGGTGGTCGCCTTCTCTCCCTCATCGTAATACTTCTCAATGAAGCTCCACAACGTGCGAGTTATATGCGTCCTGTGCCTCCTTCCAGACGGATAGAGATAACTGATCGCCCTTCTCCACATACTGCGCCTCCGTCACCCCCACCCGATCCCTCAGAAACTCTCCAAATTGTCTGCTTTTAAGCTTGGCCCTACTAATCCCCTGAATAAGCGTTCCCCTTAGACAGGCCTTCATGGCGTCCCACACCACCCCGCCTGCAGCTGAGCCTACATTTAAAGTAAAATATTCCTGTATAGTGGAGCTGACATGGGGACAATCAATCACCTGTAACCAAAAAGAGTTAAATGTCCACAACCATTGAGAGACCGGAACCGCGGGCGCGGTGGACAGTCGCAAAAGCAGAGGGGAATGGTCAGACAGAGCCCTAGCCGGGTATTTCCCCTCCTCCACCTGCCTGCACACCAACTCAGATCCCAGCGCCGGATCAATGCGTCATGTGATCTAGTATAGCAAGAAAACGGACGCACCTTGGGGTGACGGACACGCCGCAAATCTATCAGAGCCACTTCCTCCAGCAATCTACCAAAGGATGAAACAGGACCCTCAGCGTCCACCTGCGTCCCCCCATGTCTATCCCAGTAGGGGTGTATAGTGTTATTGAAGTCCCCCACCATAATAACTGGAATGTCAGGGTTACTATTAATAAATGTCAGGGCGCCTCTCAACGCCACACTGCTATACGGTGGCGGTATATATAGTGATACCAGCAGGTACTCCTGCAGTGAATACATACAAAGCGGCCGTCAGGGTCGACACTGGACGACTGGACCTGGAAAGGGATTGACTTATGAACCAGGATGCTAACCCCGCGGGAATAGGTAGAGAACGCTGAGTGAAATGTATGGACCTGACTGTATAGACCAGGGGTGGCCAACCTGTGGCTTCTTCAAGTGCGGCTCTAGCTGTGGAGCCGGGAAGCAGTTGCAATGAGCAGGACACTGGGTCAGTGCAGTGGGTCAGATTTAGGTGTAACTAAGTTCGTGACGCCAGTTGCAGCTTGCGCAGGTACTGTAGAAGGGCCCTTTAAGATGGTATAGCTCAAGTACCAGGTGAGGAATGCCAGAGGGGGAGATTGTCTCTGTATTGTGTCAACGGTGTCTCCTACCTGTAGTACGGCCGGACTCCTGTATCCCGGCTCACATGCAACAAAAATGAGTGTTGTATATAGGAGTAATGGAGGAATGATGGAATTCCACACAGAGAAGAGGGTCCAACTTGTCTTTACTTGAGGTTATCTTATGCAGCTCTAGATCCATACAATGTTACAGCAATAGTCCAGGGTCCCAGCAGGTATTGGCAATATGTGGCAGGAATTATATACATATATTCTGCATCTGGACATACGCCTTTAAGAATCTGGCAGGTATCTGTCTTCTGCTCTGTCTATCTTCTGCTTTGTTTGGGCCTGACTAGCTATGGAGGTACTTATCTTCTCCTTGTATTTGGAATCTGTACTTACAGGACTGCTCGCAGAGAATGGTGGTTTCTTCCTGGAGATCTAGTAGTTCTGAAGTTGCTGCTTTCTTTGTCATCCAGCTGAGGTAAGGAACTCAGGCTGGGAAGGTTGCTTTTTGGGCCTCAGGTTGGGATCTCTGTTTTTCTGGGAGCTCCTCTTCACACAGCCTTCCCCTAGCAGGGAGAGCTGGAACTCACCGGATCTAACTGGTTTCTTCCCTCCCTTGCTGCAGGGCGTGGGAAACTCCACTTTCCTTAAGCAGGGGGGCAGAACAGAACTGGAATGTTCCATTCTGAATGGCCATAACATTAAAACTATGCCTACCAATGATGCCGCCACCTGCTGGTAGACCTGAGACATTGCAAAGGAAAATATAACATTTAAAATGGTTTCAACTGCACAGTAGTGAATGACATGAGGGAAATCACATCAGATGACAATATTAATGCTCTTAGCAGATTGTAGCGGGGTAAAAGCGTATAGTAACCCCACTCTGGGATGTTACACAGTCAGGCGGCTCACTCCCCACCCCATGCTCAGATCTCTTTTCCTGATCGGACACTGTTACTACTTTGCAGTTCCAGCTCACTCTCCACTACGTCCTGATTCACACAGTGTGAGAACGTAGTACGTGGAGACATGGAGTATGACCGGACGTTGTGCTCAAGTCACAGTGGAGAGCGTGTCAGACCTGCAGAGTAGCAGGTGCCCGAGCAGGAGCCCAGTGCCTGGTCAGGAGAGGGAAGAGATTTATTTATTTATTATAGAACTGAGCATGGGGGTCTGATCTTAGCATGGGAGGTCCTGATCTGAGCATGGGGCGGGTCCTGATCTGGGAAATGGGTGTCTGATCTGAGCATGGGGGGGGGTCCTGATCTGAGCATGGGGGGGTCCTGATCTGAGCATGGGGGGGGTCCTGATCTGGGAAATGGGTGTCTGATCTGAGCATGGGGGGGGGTCCTGATCTGAGCATGGGGGGGTCCTGATCTGAGCATGGGGGGGGTCCTGATCTGAGCATGGGGCGGGTCCTGATCTGAGCATGGGGCGGGTCCTGATCTGGGAAATGGGTGTCTGATCTGAGCATGAGGGGGTCCTGATCTGAGCATGAGGGGGTCCTGATCTGAGCATGGGGGGTCCTGATCTGAGCATGAGGGGGTCCTGATCTGAGCATGGGGGGGTCTGATCTGAGCATGGGGGGGTCTGATCTTAGCATGGGAGGTCCTGATCTGAGCATGGGGCGGGTCCTGATCTGAGCATGGGGCGGTCTGATCTTAGCATGGGAGGTCCTGATCTGAGCATGGGGCGGGTCCTGATCTGAGCATGGGGCGGTCTGATCTGGGAAATGGGTGTCTGATCTGAGCATGAGGGGGTCCTGATCTGAGCATGAGGGGGTCCTGATCTGAGCATGGGGGGGTCCTGATCTGAGCATGGGGGGTCCTGATCTGAGCATAGGGGGGGTCCTGATCTGAGCATGAGGCGGGTCCTGATCTGAGCATGAGGCGGGTCCTGATCTGAGCATGAGGCGGGTCCTGATCTGAGCATGGGGCGGTCTGATCTGGGAAATGGGTGTCTGATCTGAGCATGAGGGGGTCCTGATCTGAGCATGGGAGGGTCCTGATCTGAGCATGGGGGGTCTGATCTGAGCATGGGGGGGTCCTGATCTGAGCATGAGGAGGTCCTGATCTAAGCATGGGGGGGTCCTGATCTGAGCATGGGGTCCTGATCTGAGCATGGGGGGGTCCTGATCTGAGCATGGGGGGGTCCTGATCTGAGCATGAGGGGGTCCTGATCTGAGCATGGGGGGGTCCTGATCTGAGCATGGGACGGGTCCTGATCTGGGAAATGGGTGTCTGATCTGAGCATGAGGGGGTCCTGATCTGAGCATGAGGGGGTCCTGATCTGAGCATGAGGGGGTCCTGATCTGAGCATGGGGGGTCCTGATCTGAGCATGGGGGGGTCTGATCTTAGCATGGGAGGTCCTGATCTGAGCATGGGGGGTCCTGATCTGAGCATGGGGCGGGTCCTGATCTTGGAAATGGGTGTCTGATCTGAGCATGAGGGGGTCCTGATCTGAGCATGGGGGGTCCTGATCTTAGCATGGGAGGTCCTGATCTGAGCATGGGGGGTCCTGATCTGAGCATGGGGCGGGTCCTGATCTTGGAAATGGGTGTCTGATCTGAGCTTGAGGGGGTCCTGATCTGAGCATGGGGGGGTCCTGATCTGAGAATGGGGCGGTCCTGATCTGAGCATGGGGGGGTCTGATCTGAGCATGGGGGGGTCTGATCTGAGCATGAGTGGGAAGATCTGAGCATGAGGGTGCAGATTTGAGCATGGGGGGCAGATCTGAGCATGGAGGTCTTGTTTGAGCATGGGTTGGTCAGGTCTGAGCATGGGGGTCCGATCTGAGAAGGGGGGGGGGAGATCTGAGCATGGGGGGGGATCTAAGCATGGGGTGTAGATCTGAGCTCTGAGGGTCTGACACTGGGAGTATGATTTGTGTTGTCTGAGCTGAGCATTGGGGGTCTGTTGTGGAGGTTTGATGAGATTTGGGGATCTGATTTAGGAGTCTGATCTGAGGTCTGATGAAAAATATATTTTTTCTTTTTTTTCTCTGCCAGTGAAAAATAAGAAAAAAATATGTTTTGCAGACCTCAGATCGGATGACATTTTTTTTTAAAATCTTTTATTTTTTTGTTCAAACCTAGGTGCATCTCGTAGGGCGAAAAATACGGTGACTTGTGTGTAAATGTATAGCTTGTGGCTCCTGGTAGTCAGAAGTTGTTTTCTTTGGCTCTTTGTGTCTGTAAGGTTGGCCACCCCTGGTATATACAATACATGTATACCCCATATATACAGTACATGTATACCCCATATATACTATACACCCCATATATTGTACATGTATACCCCATATATACTATACATGTATACCCCATATATTGTACATGTATACCCCATATATACTATACCCCATATAATGTACATGTATACCCCATATATTGTACATGTATACCCCATATATACTATACCCCATATAAAGTACATATATACCCCATATATACTATACACCCCATATATACTATACACCCTATATATTGTACATGTATACCCCATATATTGTACATGTATACCCCATATATACTATACCCCATATAAAGTACATGTATACCCCATATATACAGTACATGTATACCCCATATATACTATACACCCCATATATACAGTACATGTATACACCATATATACTATACACCCCATATATACAGTACATGTATACACCATATATACTATACACCCCATATATACAGTACATGTATACCCCATATATACTATACACCCCATATATACAGTACATGTATACCCCATATATACTATACACCCCATATATTGTACATGTATACCCCATATATACTATACCCCATATAATGTACATGTATACCCCATATATACTATACACCCCATATATTGTGCATGTATACCCCATATATACTATACACCCCATATATTGTACATGTATACCCCATATATTGTACATGTATACCCCATATATACTATACCCCATAAAAAGTACATATATACCCCATATATACTATACACCCCATATATACAGTACATTTATACCCCATATATACTATACACCCCATATATTGTACATGTATACCCCATATATTGTACATGTATACCCCATATATACTATACCCCATATACAGTACATGTATACCCCATATATACTACACCCCATATATAAAGTACATGTATACCCCATATATACTATACACCCCATATATTGTACATGTATACCCCATATATTGTACATGTATACCCCATATATACTATACCCCATAAAAAGTACATATATACCCCATATATACTATACACCCCATATATACAGTACATTTATACCCCATATATACTATACACCCCATATATTGTACATGTACACCCCATATATTGTACAGGTATACCCCATATATACTATACCCCATATACAGTACATGTATACCCCATATATACTATACCCCATATACAGTACATGTATACCCCATATATACTATACACCCCATATATTGTACATGTATACCCCATATATACTATACACCCCATATATTGTACATGTATACCCCATATATACTATACCCCATATAAAGTACATATATACCCCATATATTGTACATGTATACCCCATATATACTATACCCCATATAAAGTACATATATACCCCATATATACTATACACCCCATATATACAGTACATGTATACCCCATATATACTATACACCCCATATATTGTACATGTATACCCCATATATACTATACCCCATATAAAGTACATGTATACCCCATATATACTATACACCCCATATATACAGTACATGTATACCCCATATATACTATACACCCCATATATTGTACATGTACACCCCATATATTGTACAGGTATACCCCATATATACTATACCCCATATACAGTACATGTATACCCCATATATACTATACACCCCATATATACAGTACATGTATACCCCATATATACTATACACCCCATATATTGTACATGTATACCCCATATATACTATACACCCCATATATACTATACACCCCATATATACAGTACATGTATACCCCATATATACTATACACCCCATATATTGTACATGTATACCCCATATATACTATACCCCATATAAAGTACATGTATACCCCATATATACTATACACCCCATATATACAGTACATGTATACCCCATACATACTATACACCCCATATACACAGTACATGTATACCCCATATATACTATACACCCCAAATATTGTACATGTACACCCCATATATACTATACACCCCATATATACAGTACATGTATACCCCATATATACTATACACCCCATATACACAGTACATGTATACCCCATATATACTATACCCCATATACACAGTACATGTATACCCCATATATACTATACACCCCATATATACAGTACATGTATACCCCATATATACTGCACCCCATAAATACAGTACATGTATACCCCATATATACTATACCCCATATATACTATACACCCCATATATACAGTACATGTATACCCCATATATACTATACACCCCATCTATACAGTACATGTATACCCCATATATACTGTTCACACCCTATATACAGTACATGTATACCCCATATATACTGTCAACCATATATACAGTACATGTATACCCCATATATACTGTCAACCATATATACAGTACATGTATACACCATATATACTGTCAACCATATATACAGTACATGTATACACCATATATACTATACACCCCATATATACAGTACATGTATACCCCATATATACTATACACCCCATATATACAGTACATGTACACCCCATATATACTATACACCCCATATATACAGTACATGTATACCCCATATATACTGCACCCCATAAATACAGTACATGTATACCCCATATATACTGTTCACACCCCATATATACAGTACATGTATACCCCATATATACTATACACCCCATATACACAGTACATGTATACCCCATATATACTGCACCCCATAAATACAGTACATGTATACCCCATATATACTGTTCACACCCCATATATACAGTACATGTATACCCCATATATACTATACATCATATATACAGTACATGTATACCCCATATATACTATGCACCCCATATATACAGTACATGTATACCCCATATATACTATACACCATATATACTATACACCCCATATATACAGTACATGTATACCCCATATATACTATACACCCCATATATACAGTACATGTATACCCCATATATACTATACCCCATATATACTATACACCCCATATATACAGTACATGTATACCCCATATATACTATACACCCCATATATACAGTACATGTATACCCCATATATACTGTTCACACCCTATATATTATCTTTATGGGTTCTTTAAAGGGCTTCTGTCACCCCCCATTTAGTAATTTTCAGTTTCGGACTTCAGCTATTTGCTAATGTCAGATGAGTCCATATATACCCCTCTTACCTCTCTCTCTGCTGTAATTTCTTTAAAAATCGCACTTTTATAATGCGCTTATTACTTCACTACCAGCAGCTTGGGCGGTTACTTGCTGGTAGCCGCCGCCTCCTCGGACTATAAACACGCCCCCTCCTCCACTTGATAGACAGGGCCAGCGAGCGCTCTCCTCCTCCCGTTGGCCCTGTCTGCCCATGAAAACCCGCGCCTGCGCCGTACCGGTCCTCATTCGGCGCAGGCGCTCTGAGAGAAGGACGCTTTTCCGGGTGTAGGCTGACGTCATCGGCGCAGGCGCACTGAGGAAGGAGCGGGCAAGCGAGCGTCCTTCTCTCAGAGCACCTGCGCCGAATGAGGACCGGTACGGCACAGGCGCGGGTTTTCATGGGCAGACAGGGCCAACGGGAGGAGGAGAGCGCTCGCTGGCCCTGTCTATCAAGTGGAGGAGGGGGCGTGTTTATAGTCCGAGGAGGCGGCGGCTACCAGCAAGTAACCGCCCAAGCTGCTGGTAGTGAAGTAATAAGCGCATTATAAAAGTGCGATTTTTAAAGAAATTACAGCAGAGAGAGAGGTAAGAGGGGTATATATGGACTCAACTGACATTAGCAAATAGCTGAAGTCCGAAACTGAAAATTACTAAATAGGGGGTGACAGAAGCCCTTTAAAACATTTGATTGCAATACTACAGGGCAGTATAGGAATAAAGCTTTCACGTATCTTGCGTAATTCCATCTTGGCGTAAAATAGTTAATCTTGTTTTATTCTTTATTGTTCAGAGAAAAATAGGGGAAAAGGCAGGAGGAAGAGGAGGAGGAGGAAGAGGAGGAGGAGGAGAAGGAGGAGGAGGAGGAAGAGGAGGAAGAGAAGGAGGAGGAGGAGAAGGAAGACAGGGATTATTACCAGCGACCACTGATCTGAGGCAGGAGCAGAAACCTCATAAGGAGAGGCAGTGGAGCCGGCATGGAGACTGCCCGGGTCACTGAGCACACTGCCTTCATGAGGCCAGAGAGGTCCCGCTGGCCCCTGGGGTCTCCTGTCTACATGGATGGGGAACCTCAAATCAGCTCTTCTTGATACCAGGTTGTTAGACATCTCCAGCAGGCTGTTCTGTCAGGGAGCAGCGGGCCAGAGACGTCTGGGTCTACATGTCTAAGTGGGAAACGCTAGAGGTTCGTTTGGTGAGATACAAGAAGATCCAGGAGAGGACCAGGTCTCTACTGCTGAGGGATGAGAGGGTTGGCAAAAGGAGAGAATGGTAGACAGAGGCAGAGGACAGGTCAATAACGAGGAGAACAGAGTAATGTAGATAGCAGAGGACAGGTCTAGAAGGAGGAGGACAGAGTAATGTAGAAGGCAGAGGACAGGTCTAGAAGGAGGAGGACAGAGTAATATAGAAGGCAGAGGACAGGTCTAGAAGGAGGAGGACAGAGTAATGTAGAAGGCAGAGGACAGGTCTAGAAGGAGGAGGACAGAGTAATGTAGAAGGCAGAGGACAGGTCTAGAAGGAGGAGGACAGAGTAATGTAGAAGGTAGAGGACAGGTCTAGAAGGAGGAGGACAGAGTAATGTAGAAGGCAGAGGACAGGTCTAGAAGGAGGAGGACAGAGTAATGTAGAAGGTAGAGGACAGGTCTAGAAGGAGGAGGACAGAGTAATGTAGAAGGCAGAGGACAGGTCTAGAAGGAGGAGGACACAGTAATGTAGAAGGCAGAGGACAGGTCTAGAAGGAGGAGGACAGAGTAATGTAGAAGGCAAAGGACAGGTCTAGAAGGAGGAGGACAGAGTAATGTAGAAGGTAGAGGACAGGTCTAGAAGGAGGAGGACAGAGTAATGTAGAAGGCAGAGGACAGGTCTAGAAGGAGGAGGACACAGTAATGTAGAAGGCAGAGGACAGGTCTAGAAGGAGGAGGACACAGTAATGTAGAAGGCAGAGGACAGGTCTAGAAGGAGGAGGGCAGAGTAATGTAGAAGGCAGAGGACAGGTCTAGAAGGAGGAGGACAGAGTAATGTAGAAAGCAGAGGACAGGTCTAGAAGGAGGAGGACAGAGTAATGTAGAAGGTAGAGGACAGGTCTAGAAGGAGGAGGACAGAGTAATGTAGAAGGCAGAGGACAGGTCTAGAAGGAGGAGGACAGAGTAATGTAGAAGGCAGAGGACAGGTCTAGAAGGAGGAGGACAGAGTAATGTAGAAGGTAGAGGACAGGTCTAGAAGGAGGAGGACAGAGTAATGTAGAAGGCAGAGGACAGGTCTAGAAGGAGGAGGACACAGTAATGTAGAAGGCAGAGGACAGGTCTAGAAGGAGGAGGACAGAGTAATGTAGAAGGTAGAGGACAGGTCTAGAAGGAGGAGGACAGAGTAATGTAGAAGGCAGAGGACAGGTCTAGAAGGAGGAGGACAGAGTAATGTAGAAGGCAGAGGACAGGTCTAGAAGCAGGAGGACAGAGTAATGTTGAAGGCAGAGGACAGGTCTAGAAGGAGGAGGACAGAGTAATGTAGAAGGCAGAGGACAGGTCTAGAAGGAGGAGGACAGAGTATTGTAGAAGGCAGAGGACAGGTCTAGAAGGAGGAGGACAGAGTATTGTAGAAGGCAGAGGACAGGTCTAGAAGGAGGAGGACAGAGTAATGTAGAAGGCAGAGGACAGGTCTAGAAGGAGGACAGAGTATTGTAGAAGGCAGAGGACAGGTCTAGAAGGAGGAGGACAGAGTATTGTAGAAGGCAGAGGACAGGTCTAGAAGGAGGAGGACAGAGTAATGTAGAAGGCAGAGGACAGGTCTAGAAGGAGGAGGACAGAGTAATGTAGAAGGCAGAGGACAGGTCTAGAAGGAGGAGGACAGAGTAATGTAGAAGGCAGAGGACAGGTCTAGAAGGAGGAGGACAGAGTAATGTAGAAGGCAGAGGACAGGTCTAGAAGGAGGAGGACAGAGTAATGTAGAAGGCAGAGGACAGGTCTAGAAGGAGGAGGACAGAGTAATGTAGAAGGCAGAGGACAGGTCTAGAAGGAGGAGGACAGAGTAATGTAGAAGGCAGAGGACAGGTCTAGAAGGAGGAGGACAGAGTAATGTAGAGGGCAGAGGACAGGTCTAGAAGGAGGAGGACAGAGTAATGTAGAAGGTAGAGGACAGGTCTAGAAGGAGGAGGACAGAGTAATGTAGAAGGCAGAGGACAGGTCTAGAAGGAGGAGGACAGAGTAATGTAGAAGGCAGAGGACAAGTCTAGAAGGAGGAGGACAGAGTAATGTAGAGGGCAGAGGACAGGTCTAGAAGGAGGAGGACAGAGTAATGTAGAAGGCAGAGGACAGGTCTAGAAGGAGGAGGACAGAGTAATGTAGAAGGCAGAGGACAGGTCTAGAAGGAGGAGGACAGAGTAATGTAGAGGGCAGAGGACAGGTCTAGAAGGAGGAGGACAGAGTAATGTAGAAGGTAGAGGACAGGTCTAGAAGGAGGAGGACAGAGTAATGTAGAAGGCAGAGGACAGGTCTAGAAGGAGGAGGACAGAGTAATGTAGAAGGCAGAGGACAAGTCTAGAAGGAGGAGGACAGAGTAATGTAGAAGGCAGAGGACAGGTCTAGAAGGAGGAGGACAGAGTAATGTAGAAGGCAGAGGACAGGTCTAGAAGGAGGAGGACAAAGTAATGTAGAAGGCAAAGGACAGGTCTAGAAGGTAGAGGACAGATCTAGAAGGAGGAGGACAGAGTAATGTAGAAGGCAGAGGACAGGTCTAGAAGGAGGAGGACAGAGTAATGTAGAAGGCAGAGGACAAGTCTAGAAGGAGGAGGACAGAGTAATGTAGAAGGCAGAGGACAAGTCTAGAAGGAGGAGGACAGAGTAATGTAGAGGGCAGAGGACAGGTCTAGAAGGAGGAGGACAGAGTAATGTAGAAGGTAGAGGACAGGTCTAGAAGGAGGAGGACAGAGTAATGTAGAGGGCAGAGGACAGATCTAGAAGGAGGAGGACAGAGTAATGTAGAGGGCAGAGGACAGGTCTAGAAGGAGGAGGACAGAGTAATGTAGAAGGCAGAGGACAAGTATAGAAGGAGGAGGACAGAGTAATGTAGAGGGCAGAGGACAGGTCTAGAAGGAGGAGGACAGAGTAATGTAGAGGGCAGAGGACAGGTCTAGAAGGAGGAGGACAGAGTAATGTAGAAGGCAGAGGACAAGTATAGAAGGAGGAGGACAGAGTAATGTAGAGGGCAGAGGACAGGTCTAGAAAGAGGAGGACAGAGTAATGTAGAAGGCAGAGGACAGGTCTAGAAGGTAGAGGACAGATCTAGAAGGAGGAGGACAGAGTAATTGTCATATATCTTCTATATGAAAGAATCTTCATATAAAAGAGAGGATAAAAATATAACAATTATATTCTCCTTCAGGCGGACATAAAAAATGCCTCTAAGGGCTCTTTCACACCTGCGTTATTGTCTTCCGGCATAGAGTTCCGTCGTCGGGGCTCTATGCCGGAAGAATCCTGATCAGGATTATCCTAATGCATTCTGAATGGAGAGAAATCCGTTCAGGATGCATCAGGATGTCTTCAGTTCCGGTACGGAACGTTTTTTGGCCGGAAAAAATACCGCAGCATGCTGCGCTTTTTGCTCCGGCCAAAAATCCTGAAGACTTGCCGCAAGGCCGGATCCGGGATCAATGCCCATTGAAAGGCATTAATCCGGATCCGGCCTTAAGCTAAACGTCGTTTCGGCGCATTGCCGGACCCGACGTTTAGCTTTTTCTGAATAGTTACCATGGCTACCGGGACGCTAAAGTCCTGACAGCCATGGTAAGTGTAGCGGGGAGCAGGGGAGCAGCATACTTACCGTCCGTGCGGCTCCCCGGGCGCTCCAGAGTGACGTCAGGGCGCCCCAAGCGCATGGATCACGTGATCACATGGATCACGTCATCCATGCGCATGGGGCGCTCTGACGTCATTCTGGAGCGCCCGGGGAGCCGCACGGACTGTAAGTATACTGCTCCCCCGCTCCTACTATGGCAACCAGGACTTTAATAGCGTCCTGGCTGCCATAGTAACACTGAACGCATTTGGAAGACGGTTCCGTCTTCAAATGCTTTCAGTACACTTGCGTTGTTACGGATCCGGCAGGCACCTCCGGCAAGTGGAGTACACGCCGGATCCCAACAACGCAAGTGTGAAAGAGGCCTTAGTTCTTTATCAAGTATCTTAATTTGATTTGTGCAAGCAGTAAAACAAAGGGACAATTGTATATGCAAAATATATAATCGTTTATTATAAAAACAAAGAATATAAAAACAATACAACTGCAAAACAAATGATGAAGTTACAAAGTAACACCCAAAATGTACCACACGGTGGTGTGTAATGTAGAAGGCAGAGGACAGGTGTAGATGCAGGAACACAGAGTCATGTAGAAGGCAGAGGTCTCTCCGCTCTGTCTGTGGTCAGCACTGGCAGGCGTGATGATATAATTGGATCTCACCCCATGGACCCCTACAGGGGGCGCCTCTATACCCCACTGTCCACCAGAGCAGCACATTACAGATTGGGGTCAGCAGTGTGATGGTGAGTATTATGGGTACACCCTAATGTCTGCTCCATGTGCTGATAGTGGCCGCCCCGCCTGTGGGTGTGAGATGTGGAGACAGCCAGTCAGCGCTGCCCTCCCCTGTCCACCCCCAGGGTATATAAGAAGAGACAGCGGAGACCTGCACCCGGAGAGACAGCAGCCTGTAGAGACCTGCACCCAGAGAGACAGCAGCCTACAGAGACCTGCACCCAGAGAGACAGCAGCCTGCCGAGACCTGCACCCGGAGAGACAGCAGCCTGCAGAGACCTGCACCCGGAGAGACAGCAGCCTGCAGAGACCTGTACCCAGAGAGACAGCAGCCTGCAGAGACCTGCACCCAGAGAGACAGCAGCCTGTACCCAGAGAGACAGCAGCCTGCAGAGACCTGCACCCAGAGAGACAGCAGCCTGCAGAGACCTGTACCGTGTTAAAGAGACAGCAGCTACACCATGGGTGAGAGTCCACGTCCTCTTCTCTGTCCGCTTAAACTTTCCGCCTGCCTGCAGTGCAGAATTTCCTCTTGTCTGTGGGAGGAGAGGCCAGAGATAACACAGAGCTGGGTGATTTAACCCATTATATCCCAGGAGTAGTGTTAATTATGTCATGTGGTTATCACTCCACTGGCCCATGCTGTCCATGTAAGTGACCGTCACTTCCTGCTGTCCATGTAAGTGACCGTCACTTCCTGCTGTCCATGTAAGTGACCGTCACTTCCTGCTGCCCATGTTAGTGACCGTCACTTCCTGCTGCCCATGTTAGTGACCGTCACTTCCTGCTGCCCATGTTAGTGACCGTCTCTTCCTTCTGCCCATGTTAGTGACCGTCACTTCCTGCTGCCCTTGTTAGTGACCGTCACTTCCTGCTGCCCATGTTAGTGACCGTCACTTCCTGCTGCCCATGTTAGTGACCGTCACTTCCTGCTGCCCATGTTAGTGACAGTCACTTCCTGCTGCCCATGTTAGTGACCGTCTCTTCCTTCTGCCCATGTTAGTGACCGTCACTTCCTGCTGCCACTGTGAGTGACCGTCACTTCCTTCTGCCCATGTTAGTGACCGTCACTTCCTGCTGCCCATGTTAGTGACCGTCACTTCCTGCTGCCCATGTTAGTGACCGTCACTTCCTGCTGCCCATGTTAGTGACCGTCACTTCCTGCTGCCCATGTAAGTGACCGTCACTTCCTGCTGCCCATGTAAGTGACCGTCACTTCCTGCTGCCCATGTTAGTGACAGTGTAAGGAAGAGCCTGCTGTCCCTTTTCCCTCATTCATCAGTGGGGGGCCCCCGTTTCCCTCAGTCATCCTTTGGGGGGTTGGGGCCCGTTTCCCTCAGTCCTTGGTGGGGGCCCCATTTCCCTCTGTAATGTGATGTGTGGGGTGCAGCGCATGGGTGACTCATGTTGTGTATATTAATCTCAGGACCCTGCAGAGTATGTGGCGGTTTCATCACCACCCGCAGCCTGGGCACCCGAGGTGTGGTGGCAGTAGTCCTGTCTCCTGTATGGGTGGTATATGGCAGTAGTCCTGTCTCCTGTATGGGTGGTATATGGCAGTAGTCCTGTGCTCCTGTATGGGTGGTATATGGCAGTAGTCCTGTCTCCTGTATGGGTGGTATATGGCAGTAGTCCTGTCTCCTGTATGGGTGGTATATAGCAGTAGTCCTGTCTCCTGTTTGGGTGGTATATAGCAGTAGTCCTGTCTCCTGTATGGGTGGTATATGGCAGTAGTCCTGTCTCCTGTATGGGTGGTATATGGCAGTAGTCCTGTCTCCTGTATGGGTGGTATATAGCAGTAGTCCTGTCTCCTGTATGGGTGGTATATGGCAGTAGTCCTGTCTCCTGTATGGGTGGTATATGGCAGTAGTCCTGTCTCCTGTATGGGTGGTATATAGCAGTAGTCCTGTCTCCTGTATGGGTGGTATATGGCAGTAGTCCTGTCTCCTGTATGGGTGGTATATGGCAGTAGTCCTGTCTCCTGTATGGGTGGTATATGGCAGTAGTCCTGTCTCCTGTATGGGTGGTATATGGCAGTAGTCCTGTCTCCTGTATGGGTGGTATATAGCAGTAGTCCTGTCTCCTGTATGGGTGGTATATGGCAGTAGTCCTGTCTCCTGTATGGGTGGTATATGGCAGTAGTCCTGTCTCCTGTATGGGTGGTATATGGCAGTAGTCCTGTGCTCCTGTATGGGTGGTATATGGCAGTAGTCCTGTCTCCTGTATGGGTGGTATATGGCAGTAGTCCTGTCTCCTGTATGGGTGGTATATGGCAGTAGTCCTGTCTCCTGTATGGGTGGTATATAGCAGTAGTCCTGTCTCCTGTATGGGTGGTATATGGCAGTAGTCCTGTCTCCTGTATGGGTGGTATATGGCAGTAGTCATGTCTCCTGTATGGGTGGTATATAGCAGTAGTCCTGTGCTCCTGTATGGGTGGTATATGGCAGTAGTCCTGTCTCCTGTATGGGTGGTATATGGCAGTAGTCCTGTCTCCTGTATGGGTGGTATATGGCAGTAGTCCTGTCTCCTGTATGGGTGGTATATGGCAGTAGTCCTGTCTCCTGTATGGGTGGTATATGGCAGTAGTCCTGTCTCCTGTATGGGTGGTATATGGCAGTAGTCCTGTCTCCTGTATGGGTGGTATATAGCAGTAGTCCTGTCTCCTGTATGGGTGGTATATGGCAGTAGTCCTGTCTCCTGTATGGGTGGTATATGGCAGTAGTCATGTCTCCTGTATGGGTGGTATATAGCAGTAGTCCTGTGCTCCTGTATGGGTGGTATATGGCAGTAGTCCTGTCTCCTGTATGGGTGGTATATGGCAGTAGTCCTGTCTCCTGTATGGGTGGTATATGGCAGTAGTCCTGTCTCCTGTATGGGTGGTATATGGCAGTAGTCCTGTCTCCTGTATGGGTGGTATATGGCAGTAGTCCTGTCTCCTGTATGGGTGGTATATAGCAGTAGTCCTGTGCTCCTGTATGGGTGGTATATAGCAGTAGTCCTGTGCTCCTGTATGGGTGGTATATGGCAGTAGTCCTGTCTCCTGTATGGGTGGTATATGGCAGTAGTCCTGTCTCCTGTATGGGTGGTATATGGCAGTAGTCCTGTCTCCTGTATGGGTGGTATATGGCAGTAGTCCTGTCTCCTGTATGGGTGGTATATGGCAGTAGTCCTGTCTCCTGTATGGGTGGTATATAGCAGTAGTCCTGTCTCCTGTATGGGTGGTATATGGCAGTAGTCCTGTCTCCTGTATGGGTGGTATATAGCAGTAGTCCTGTCTCCTGTATGGGTGGTATATGGCAGTAGTCCTGTCTCCTGTATGGGTGGTATATGGCAGTAGTCCTGTCTCCTGTATGGGTGGTATATGGCAGTAGTCCTGTCTCCTGTATGGGTGGTATATGGCAGTAGTCCTGTCTCCTGTATGGGTGGTATATGGCAGTAGTCCTGTCTCCTGTATGGGTGGTATATGGCAGTAGTCCTGTCTCCTGTATGGGTGGTATATGGCAGTAGTCCTGTCTCCTGTATGGGTGGTATATGGCAGTAGTCCTGTCTCCTGTATGGGTGGTATATGGCAGTAGTCCTGTCTCCTGTATGGGTGGTATATGGCAGTAGTCCTGTCTCCTGTATGGGTGGTATATGGCAGTAGTCCTGTCTCCTGTATGGGTGGTATATGGCAGTAGTCCTGTCTCCTGTATGGGTGGTATATGGCAGTAGTCCTGTCTCCTGTATGGGTGGTATATGGCAGTAGTCCTGTCTCCTGTATGGGTGGTATATGGCAGTAGTCCTGTCTCCTGTATGGGTGGTATATGGCAGTAGTCCTGTCTCCTGTATGGGTGGTATATGGCAGTAGTCCTGTCTCCTGTATGGGTGGTATATGGCAGTAGTCCTGTCTCCTGTATGGGTGGTATATGGCAGTAGTCCTGTCTCCTGTATGGGTGGTATATGGCAGTAGTCCTGTCTCCTGTATGGGTGGTATATGGCAGTAGTCCTGTATCCTGTATGGGTGGTATATAGCAGTAGTCCACATCCAGTTGGCCCCTCTGTACAGGGACGTCTCTTCCTGGTCTGCAGTCCTTCCTGGAGGCCTCCATGGATTTTCACAGCTGTGCCTCATCAGGACATCTCTGCACGTAGTCCCCTCGTTGCGTGCCGCAATAACTCTGCTTCTATGGGCAATAAATCTGAGAGATGTGACCAGAGCTGCGTCCGCACCATAAAATGTTCTCATAAAAAAGTGATAGGACGTGATGACTGCTCGTTCTGTGACCTGTATGTAATGACCGGTGTCACGCAAAGGGAGGGAAATGGGAAGGCCCTGTCCAAGGGAGAGGGAAAGGTGGTGACCCCTGACTCACCTTGCGGCTGGCACCTGACTGCCCTGACGTCCCTAGACGGGTTCCTCACCCGTACGCCGATCACGTGCCTAAACCCTGGCTTTCCCTAAGATGAGCCCTGAGTAGTGAACGGGGCGGTGGGATCACTAGTCCGCACCACTGACACTAAGAGGAAAACACCAAGGGGAGGACAGACAATACAGACAAACATATAATCCCAGGTGGGCGACAGCAGCAGACCACAAAGGCCCAACAGGGATCCGGAGGGTAACGTTCTGGAACAACAACCAGGAAACACAGCTACACAGCTCCAGTGGGTCAGTATAGAAGTCCAGGCAGGAAGCTCTATATCTGGCAACCAGAGAAGTGGGAGAGAGGAATATAAGGAGGTTGGGATTGCTGGACAAGAAACAGCTGAGGAGAAGGAGCTACGGATCCCTGAGTGAGCCAAAAAGGGTTGCAAGGCAAACCCAGAAAGCTACCATTAAGAAACAGCACTATCTTACATAGAGCGCGCAGCCACCAGCTGCGACTTCCTGACCCCGGGAATAACGGAGTCAGACGTGGCTCTTGACACCCTCGTGACAGTACCCCCCTTCCACGAGGGGCCTCCGGACACTCAGGACTAGGTCTCTCAGGATGAGAGGCATGAAAAACCCGAACTAGCCTGTCGGCGTTTACCTCAGACGCTGGAACCCACATTCTTTCCTCGGGACCGTAACCCCTCCAATGCACCAGATATTGAAGAGAGCGGCGGACCCGACGAGAATCAACAATTTTGGATATTTGAAACTCTAGATTACCATCCACAATAACAGGAGGGGGTGGCAGCGGTGATGGTTCTAGAGGTGGAACATATTTCTTGAGTAACGACTTATGGAAGACGTTATGGATTTTAAAAGTCTGAGGTAGCTCCAGGCAAAAAGCCACGGGGTTAATGATGGCTACTATTTTGTAAGGGCCAATAAACCTAGGACCCAGTTTCCAAGAGGGAACCTTTAATTTAATATTCCTAGTAGACAACCACACATAGTCATTCACTCCTAGGTCCGGACCTGGCGACCGTCTCTTATCAGCCATGCATTTATATTTACCTCCCATATTTTTCAAGTTAGCTTGCCCCTTCTGCCATACCGATGAAAGAGATGACGAAAACCGTTCCTCTTCGGGAACCCCAGAAGACCCCCCCTCTTTGAAAGTACAGAATTGGGGATGAAAACCGTATGCACCAAGGAATGGTGACTTGCCAGTGGATTCCTGACGACGATTATTTATGGCAAACTCAGCTAACGGTAAATATGATGACCACAACTCTTGGTTTTCAGACACAAAACATCTTATATATGTCTCCAGGTTTTGGTTGGTACGCTCAGTCTGTCCATTCGACTGAGGATGGAAAGCTGAGGAAAAGGACAAGTGTACCCCCAAACGGGAACAAAAAGCTTTCCAAAATTTAGAAATAAACTGGGTTCCCCGATGCAAAACAACATCGGAAGGGACCCCGTGAAGCTTCACGATTTCACTGATGAATACCTGAGCAAGAGTCTAAGCATTAGGTAGTGCGGGTAACGCAATGAAGTGTACCATTTTGCTAAACCTGTCCACTACTACCAAGATAACTGTTTTACCTGCAGACAAAGGTAAGTCAGTGATAAAATCCATTGACAGATGTGTCCATGGCCTATTGGGAATGACGAGTGGTAATAGAGACCCTGCAGGACGTGTATGAGAGACTTTTGCGCGCGCACAAGTAGAACAAGAAGACACAAAATCCATTACATCCTGACGCAACCTTGGCCACCAAAAACGACGAGACAATAGCTCCAAGGTTGCTTTACTACCCGGGTGCCCAGCAAGTGCCGAATTATGATGTTCCTTTAATAATTCGAGATGCAGGTTCAACGGTACAAATCATTTCTCTGAGGGGCAAGAGACTGGGGCGTCCCCCTGGGCCTCTAACAGCTTCCCCTCCAGAACAGAGTGTACCGCAGAGACAACCACTCCTCTTTGTAGAATGGGCACCGGATCACTCACATTACCCCCTCCAGGGAAACAACGAGATAGTGCATCAGCCTTGGAATTTTTTGACCCAGGACGATAGGTAATCACAAAGTTAAACCTGGTAAAATATAGCGACCACCTAGCTTGTCTAGGGGTGAGACGCTCAGCTGATTCGAGGTACAAAAGGTTTTTGTGGTCCGTAATCACAGTGACGGGGTGGATTGCCCCCTCTAAAAAGTGACGCCATTCTTCAAACGCTAGTTTAATAGCTAATAGTTCCCTATTGCCAATATCGTAGTTCTTTTCTGCTGCAGATAGTTTTTTAGAAAAGAAAGCACAAGGACGCCATTTGCCAGGAGACGGACCCTGAGACAGCACCGCCCCCACTCCCACCTCTGACGCATCGACTTCAACAATAAAAGGCTGGGAGACATCAGGTTGGATTAGTACAGGTGCCGAGATAAACCTCTCTTTTAGAGAGGAAAAAGCAACTTTAGCGGCGTCAGACCATTTAGAAAAATCAGTCCCCTTCCTAGTCATGTCAGTAAGGGGTTTTACAATCACCGAATAATTTTTAATGAATTTTCTATAGAAATTTGCGAAGCCCAAGAACCGTTGCAGAGCTTTGAGGTTCTCAGGAAGATCCCAATCTAAAATTGCCTGGACCTTCCTAGGATCCATACGGAAACCTGAAGCAGATAATAGATATCCCAGGAATTGTATCTCCTGAACGGCGAAGACACATTTTTCAATTTTAGCATATAATTCATTCGTCCGTAGGACCTGCAGTACTTGTCTGACATGCACCTCATGTGTTCTCAGATCAGACGAATAAATTAAAATATCATCTAGGTATATTACCACAAACCTGCCGATTAGATGACTAAAAATATCATTAACGAAATGTTGGAAGATGGCAGGAGCATTGGTCAGACCGAAAGGCATAACTAGATTTTCATAATGCCCCTCAGGGGTGTTAAAAGCTGTCTTCCACTCATCCCCCTCCTTAATACGAATCAGATTGTAGGCCCCCCTAAGATCAAGTTTGGAGAATCACCTAGCACCCGCAATCTGATTAAAAAGGTCAGGAATGAGAGGAAGAGGGTATGGGTCTCGGATGGTTATCCGGTTTAATTCGCGAAAATCTAGGCAAGGACGCAGGCCCCCATCTTTCTTTTTAACGAAGAAAAACCCTGCAGCCACGGGTGAAGAAGAGGGTCTGATGTGTCCCTTAGCCAAGCTCTCGGAGATATAATCTTTCATGGCTTGTCTCTCTGGACCCGAAAGATTATATAACCTGGTCTTGGGTAATTTTGCGCCGGGAATAAGGTTAACCGGGCAATCATAAGGACGATGAGGTGGTAGTTTCTGACAACCCTTTTCAGAAAAAACATCCTCAAAGTCCGAAATAAATGTAGGTAGGGTAGTTATGGAGGCGACTAAGCAATTGCTATTTAAGCAATTTTCTCTGCAATGCTCACTCCACTCCAATATCTCCCTGGCCTGCCAATCCACCACTGGATTGTGCGCTACCAACCAGGGAAGACCCAACACCACCGGAGTGGGAAGCCCCTCCAGAACATAACCTGAAAGCATCTCGTTATGGTGGTCCCCTACCCGAAGGTGTAAGTTATGGACAATGTGAGTAAGGTTTCTCTGAGACAGAGGAGCAGAATCAATAGCGAATATGGGAATAGGTCTCTGTAGCGTACAGAGAGACAAACCCATAGTGCGGGCAAAATGGGCATCTATCAAATTTACCCCTGCTCCACTGTCTAGAAAGAAAGAAATAGTCTCCGTCTTATCACCAAAAACAATAACCGCTGGCAACACAAATTGCGATGTACGTATGGAGGAAACGTATACCCCCCGGCTGACATCCTCCACACAGCCTGGGGTTAGAAGTTTTCCGACGGTCTTTTGTTTTTGAGAAAGGAAGGACAGACATTAATAAAATGACCCCTCTCCCCACAGAAAAAACAAACCCCACGCCTACGGCGAACCTCGGGAGGACGGACCTGACGAGTAGTTCCTCCTAGCTGCATAGGCTCGTCTAAGTCCGTACAGACTAACTGCTGCTTGGGAGGGGTTACCAATTGCTCCGGATTTTTCAATCTGTCCCTAAGACGTCTATCTATTCGGATAGAAAGGGACATAACCGCATTAAGGGAAAAGGGGGTCTCATATAATGCAAGCGCATCCTTAACCCTTTCGGATAACCCAGAGCAGAACTGACTCCTGAGAGCCGGGTCGTTCCACTGGGTATCCGTAGCCCACCTACGAAACTCTGAGCAATACTCCTCTACCAGCCGCTCTCCTTGTAGGAGTCTCCGTAATTTTGATTCCGTCAGTGTGACTCGGTCAGGGTCGTCATATCTGAGACCCAAGGCCCCAAAAAATTCCTCCACTGACCGGAGAGCCTGGGAATCAGTAGGTAAAGAGAACGCCCAGGACTGAGGATCCCCCTGCAGCAAGGAAATAACAACCCCCACCCGCTGTTCTTCATGACCTGAGGAGTAAGGGCGCAGCTTAAAATATAACTTACAGGCCTCACGGAATGTCAAAAACTTGTCCCTTCCCCCAGAAAATCTGTCAGGAAGAGCAACCTTGGGTTCCGCAACAACCTGGTTACCTGTATCAACCGCTGGGCTTGCGGTCAGTTGTAATTGCTGCTGTTGCTGGAGGACCGACGCCTTCAATCCTGCCACCTCCAAAGACAGGCCTTGAAGTTGCTTTGACAAAGCAGCAATTGGATCCATACTGGATTCTAAGTAGGGATACCTACACAAAATAAGGGCCAGATATAATGTAATGACCGGCGTCACGCAAAGGGAGGGAAATGGGAAGGCCCTGCCCAAGGGAGAGGGAAAGGTGGTGACCCCTGACTCACCTTGCGGCTGGCACCTGACTGCCCTGACGTCCCGTGCGGCGATCACGTGCCTAAACCCTGGCTTTCCCTAGAATGAGCCATAGATAGTGAACGGGGAGGTGGGATCGCTAGTCCGCACCACTGACACTAAGAGGGAAACACCAGAGAGAGGACAGAGAATACAGACAAACACATACACCCAGGTGGGTGACCACAGCAGACCACAAAGGTCCAACAGGGATCCGGAGGGTAGCGTTCTGGACCAACTACCAGAGAACACAGCTACACAATGGGTCAGTATAGAAGTCCAGGCAGGAAGCTCTATATCTGGCAACCAGAGAAGTGGGAGAGAAGAATATAAGGAGGTTGGGAGTGCTGGACAAGAAACAGCTGAGGAGAAGGAGCTACGGATCCCTGAGTGAGCCAAAAAGGGTTACAAGGCAAACCCAGAAAGCTACCATAAAGAATCAGCCCTATCTTTATACATAGAGCGCGCAGCCACCCGCTGCGACTTCCTGACCCCGGGAATAACGGAGTCAGGCGTGGTTCTTGACACCCTCGTGACACTGTATCAGACTGCTCTCTGCCAGCTGCTGCCGTCCAGTGCACTCACATCATAGGGCCAGTAAAAAGACTGCTGTCTATGGCCACCAGATACTCACCAGTGAGCCTCTCCATAGGGAGTAGTGGGGAGACTGGGGGAGCGCTCTATAGAGAGTAGTGGCAAGACTGGAGGAGCGCTCTATAGAGAGTAGTGGCGTGACTGTGAGAGCGCTCTATAGAGAGTTGTGGCGTGACTGTGAGAGCGCTCTATAGAGAGTTGTGGCGTGACTGGGGGAGCGCTCTGTAGAGAGTAGTAGGAGGACAGGAGGCGCGCTCTATGGAGAGTAGTGGGGGGACTGGGGGAGCACTCTATAGAGAGTAGTGGGGAGACTGGGGGAGCGCTCTATAGAGAGTAGTAGGAGGACAGGAGGAGCGCTCTATGGAGAGTAGTGGGGAGACTGGGGGAGCGCTCTATAGAGAGAAGTAGGAGGACAGGAGGAGCGCTCTATGGAGAGTAGTGGGGGGACTGGGGGAGCGCTCTATAGAGAGTAGTGGTGGGACTAGTGGAGCGCTCTATGGAGAGTAGTGGTGGGACTAGGGGTGCGCTCTATAGAGAGTAATGGTGGGACTAGGGGAGCGCTCTATAGAGAGTAGTGGTGGGACTAGGGGAGCGCTCTATGGAGAGTAGTGGGGGGACTGGGGGAGCGCTCTATAGAGAGTAGTGGTGGGACTGGGGGAGCGCTCTATAGAGAGTAGTGGGGGAGCGCTCTATAGAGAGTAGTGGTGGGACTGGGGGAGCGCTCTATAGAGAGTAGTGGTGGAGTGGGGGAGCGCTCTATAGATAGTACTAGCGGGACTGGGGGAGCGCTCTATAGAGAGTAGTGGTGGAGTGGGGGAGAGCTCTATAGAGAGAAGTGGCAGGACTGGGGGAGCGCTCTATAGAGAGTAGTGGTGGAGTGGGGGAGCGCTCTATAGAGAGTAGTGGTGGAGTGGGGGAGCGCTCTATAGAGAGTAGTGGTGGAGCGCTCTATAGAGAGTAGTGGTGGGACTAGGGGAGCGCTCTATAGAGAGTAGTGGCAGGACTGGGGGAGCGCTCTATAGAGAGTAGTGGGGGAGCGCTCTATAGAGAGTAGTGGGGGAGTGGGGGAGCGCTCTATAGAGAGTAGTGGTGGGACTAGGGGAGCGCTCTATAGAGAGTAGTGGCGGGACTGGGGGAGCGCTCTATAGAGAGTAGTGGTGGAGTGCGGGAGCGCTCTATAGAGAGTAGTGGTGGGACTGGGGGAGCGCTCTATAGAGAGTAGTGGTGGGACTGGGGGAGCGCTCTATAGAGAGTAGTGGTGGACTGGGGGAGCACTCTATAGAGAGTAGTGGTGGAGTGGGGGAGCGCTCTATAGAGAGTAGTGGTGGGACTAGGGGAGCGCTCTATAGAGAGTAGTGGCAGGACTAGGGGAGCGCTCTATAGAGAGTAGTGGCAGGACTAGGGGAGCGCTCTATAGAGAGTAGTGGCAGGACTGGGGGAGCGCTCTATAGAGAGTAGTGGTGGAGTGCGGGAGCGCTCTATAGAGAGTAGTGGTGGGACTGGGGGAGCGCTCTATAGAGAGTAGTGGTGGGACTGGGGGAGCGCTCTATAGAGAGTAGTGGTGGACTGGGGGAGCACTCTATAGAGAGTATTGGTGGAGTGGGGGAGCGCTCTATAGAGAGTAGTGGTGGGACTAGGGGAGCGCTCTATAGAGAGTAGTGGCAGGACTAGGGGAGCGCTCTATAGAGAGTAGTGGTGGGACTAGGGGAGCGCTCTATAGAGAGTAGTGGCAGGACTAGGGGAGCGCTCTATAGAGAGTAGTGGTGGGACTGGGGGAGCGCTCTAAAGAGAGTAGTGGCAGGACTGGGGGAGCGCTCTATAGAGAGTAGTGGTGGAGTGGGGGAGCGCTCTATAGATAGTACTAGCGGGACCCGGGGAGCAGAGTTCTCCCTGCAGGATGGAGAAAGCGCGCTGATATACAGAGCACCCACTGCTCCAGAAGTGATGACCCTAGAGACGTCCTCACATACTGTCTTCTTCTTTCTAGCTCAGTGCCGATCGTCCTGTGGCCCCGGGTACAAGACTCCTCTGGATGCCATGAAAGGTACAGACCGCTCCTAATATGGCCGGAAATCTTCCCATATATGTGACTATATGAAACTGTGTAATGTATATTATTAGAGGCCAGTGACCTCCCTCCACCGGCTCCACTCTATAGTCTGCTATGGTCCCTGATCTCGAGGGCGGTGGCTTCAGATGCTGCCTCATCCATGACTACACGTGATGTACAGTGGATATACAAAGTCTACACGCCCCTGGTAAAATGTCCGGTTTCTGTGATGTAAAAAAATGAGACAAAGATAAATCATTTCACAACTTTCTCCCCCTTTAATGTGACCTAAAAACTGCACAACTCAACGGAAAAACAAACTGAAATCTTTTAGGTGGAGGAAAACCAAAAAAACTATAATAATCTGGTTGCATAAGTGTGCACACCCTTACACTAATACTTTGTTGAAGCCCTTTTGATGTTATTCCAGCACTCAGTCTTTTTGGGTCTGAGTCTATCAGCATGGGCACATTTTCACTCTTCTTTGCGGAAACCCTCTAAATCTGTCAGATTGCGAGGGCATCTCCTGGGCACGGCCCTCTTCAGATCACCCCACAGATTGCGAGGGCATCTTCTGGGCACGGCCCTCTTCAGATCACCCCACATATTGCGAGGGCATCTCCTGGGCACAGCCCTCTTCAGATCACCCCACATATTGCGAGGGCATCTTCTGGGCACGGCCCTCTTCAGATCACCCCACATATTGCGAGGGCATCTCCTGGGCACGGCCCTCTTCAGATCACCCCACATATTGCGAGGGCATCTTCTGGGCACAGCCCTCTTCAGATCACCCCACATATTGCGAGGGCATCTCCTGGGCACGACCCTCTTCAGATCACCCCACAGATTGCGAGGGCATCTCCTGGGCACGACCCTCTTCAGATCACCCCACAGATTGCGAGGGCATCTCCTGGGCACAGCCCTCTTCAGATCACCCCACATATTGCGAGGGCATCTTCTGGGCACAGCCCTCTTCAGATCACCCCACAGATTGCGAGGGCATCTCCTGGGCACAGCCCTCTTCAGATCACCCCATATATTGCGAGGGCATCTCCTGGGCACAGACCTCTTCAGATCACCCCACAGATTGTCAATCGGATTCAGGTCTGGGCTCTGGCTGGGTCATTCCAAAGTTTTAATCTTCTTCTGGTGATGGTGAAGCCATTTCTTGGCTGATTTGGATGTATGCTTTGGGTCGTTGTCAGGCTGAGAGATGAAGTCCCTCTTCATGTTCAGCTTTCTAGCAGAAGCCTGAAGGTTTTGGGCCAATATTGACCGGTATTTGGAGCCGTTCAGAATTCCCTCCAGCTTAACTAAGGCCCCAGTTCCAGCTGAAGGAGAGCAGCCCCTTGGCATGATGCTGCCCCCACCAGGCTTCACTGTGGGGATAGGCTTCTTCTGGCGATGTGCAGGGTTGTTTTTGGGCCAAAGGTATCTTTTGGAATTATGGCCAAAAAGTTCCACCTTGGTTTCATCAAACCATAACACCTTTTCCCACATGCTTCTGGGAGACTTCAGATGTGTTTTTGCAGAATGTAGCCTGGCTTGGATGTTTTTCTTGGTAAGAAGAGGCTTTCGTCTTGCCCCTCTGCCCCATAGCCCAGACATATGAAGAATACGGGAGATGGTGGTCACATGGACCACACGGCCAGGACTTGCCAGATATTCCTGCAGCTCCTGTAATGTTGCTGTCGGCCTCTTGGTCGCCTCCCAGACCAGTTATCTTCTCGTCTTTTCAACCGTTTTGGAGGAACGTCCAGTTCTTGGTAATGTCATTGTTGGGCCATATTTCCTCCACTTGATGATGACGGTCTCCACTGTGTTCCATGGTAGATCTAATGCCTTGGACATTCTTGTGTCCCCTTCTCCTGACTGATACCTTCTAACAATGAGATCCCTCTGATGCTTTGGAAGCTCTCTGTGGACCATGGCTTCTTCTGTGGGATGTGACCAAGAACATTTCAGGAAAGACCAACTAGAGCAGCTGAGCTTTATTTGGGGTTAATCCGAGGCCCTTTACATGATGGCCGGTGTATGCCGACTCCGATCTAGTACTGTGATTGCTTCATTCTGAACACAGCGACATCCCCAGTTATAGGAGAGTGTGCACACTTATGCAACCACATTATTTTAGTTTTATATTTTTTCTTCCCTCCACCTAAAAGATTTCAGTTTGTTTTTCCGTTGAGTTGTACAGTTTATAGGTCACATTAAAGGGGGAAAAAGTTCTGCAATGATTTATCTTTGTCTCATTTTTTTACAGCACAGAAACCGGACATTTTACCAGGGGCGTGTAGACTTTTTATATCCACTGTAGATAAGTATCCCACATGTGTGAACAGGAGGTACAGCCGCTGATGGGAAGAGCAGAGCCGTCCGTTATTTGCAGTCTGGTAATCACTGTGTCACACACGACTTGGGGACGGGGCGTCCTGCCGGTGGTGCCTTTCTCTGGGGGTCCCCTGTTTACCTGTAATGATGCTTCATGTTCAGGTCCACGTGAAGAGCTGGTTTACGCTCCCTGCATCTATCGTAACACCGGGATCAAGAAGCCGGATTACTTGTCCACCGTGGATGTGAACCCCGAGTCTGCGCAGTACTCGCAGGTAATGGCCGTGTCAGCCCGTCCCCGCTGCATTGACCTGGGATATTTACTCCACGGTTCTAGATCAGGTGACTGTACGTCCATAGGAGGCTCTAGTGTCTGAGTGTGAGCTCTGTGGGTGAGTGTAGGTCCTCCTCGGGGAGCGCAGGAGGTGATTCGTTCTCCATTTTCCAGGTCATTCACCGTCTGCCGATGCCCCACCTGGACGATGAGCTGCACCACTCGGGCTGGAACACCTGCAGCAGTTGCTTTGGGGACCCTTCTAAAGTGAGGAACAAGCTGATCCTGCCCTGTCTCATATCCTCCAGGGTCTACGTGGTAGATGTGGGCACTGACCCACGAGCCCCTTGTCTGCACAAGGTGGGTATCACCCGAGGTTGTCGAGTTTTTCTGTGTCTCCTGGGTCCTGACCATTTTGTGTCCGCTCTACAGGTTGTGGAAGCTGAAGATGTGAAGAAGAAGTGCGGCCTGGGGAACCTGCACACCTCGCACTGCCTGGGCTGCGGGGAGATCATGATCAGCTCCCTGGGAGACCCTGAAGGGAATGGCAAAGGTGAGAGTGCCCCCTAATGTTACCGTGATCTGAGTGCTGGCCATAATACATGGGACTGCTCCAGTAACTTCTGCTCCACATCTCAGGAGGCTTTGTTTTGCTGGATGGTGAGACGTTCAAAGTGAAGGGGAACTGGGAGGCAAAAGGACAAGCGGCACCGTTCGGCTACGACTTCTGGTACCAACCGCGGCACAACGTCATGATCAGCACCGAGTGGGGAACCCCAAATGTTCTCCGTGATGGATTCAAGATAGAGGATGTAGCAGCAGGTAGGATGTCTACCAGTCACTTCCATCTTATCTGAATCTCGTGATTTCAGGGTGCACAATGTGGTCCATCTTCTGTTCTCCAGGACACTATGGCCACCACATTCACGTGTGGGACTGGAGCAAGCACACCCGCATACAGAGCCTGGACCTGGGAGATGATGGGCTGATCCCCCTGGAGATCCGCTTCCTACACAATCCAGATGCTGATCAGGGGTTTGTCGGGTGCGCCCTCAGCAGCTCTGTCTTCAGATTCTATAAGGCAGAGGTGAGGAGGTGGTGGGGCTCAGGGTTTGGATTTGTGGAGTGCACGTCTTCGGATACAATTGTAGACTGGAGACGTTCACTTCAGATGTCGGACTGATGTCTAATGTCTTCTTTCCTCAGGATGGAAAATGGGCAGCAGAGAAAGTGATCCAGGTGCCAGCCAAGAAAGTCCAGGGCTGGGCGCTCCCGGAGATGCCAGGTGGGTGGTTTTGTGTGTCATTGTCCCTCTGACCATCCAGTCATAAAACTGCTGGGCGTGCTGATCCAGGTCTCTGGACTCTCCCGTGTGCAGGTTGTGGGTGAGCTGCAGTTATGTGGCTTATAATCCCTTTGCTCCAGTCACATCCAAAGCTGCCGCTCCCTACAACAGAACAGGTTTTTCACATGTTGCGCAGGATTCTTCCATAGATCACATGGCATGTCCTCTCCACGAGGTGAGCAGATTTATAATCGGCACACCCTAAACTGTGCTGCACGTACACTCCTGACGCGATTTGGGGTTGTCTTTGTGGGGGTAAATTAGGATTATTTGGGGTTGTCTGTTTTGATTTGGGGTGTCTGTGTGGGGTCTCTCATGATGATTTGGGATGTCTGTGTGCAGTGTCCGACACCGTTGAGCTGTCACCATGTGTTGCTGCTCTCCGGAAGGGATGCTAAGGCGTGATGCACCCCAATGTGAAATAAGTCCAGAGAGTCAGTGTCTGCAGGGTGCTTCTTTACTGGAGGAATTCAGGTGCAAGGCAAGGCACAGGGCTGGCTTCTCCAGTCTCTTCCCTCAGACGAGGCACAGGGCTGGCTTCTCCAGTCTACTCCCTGAGAAGAGGCACAGGGCTGACTTCTCCAGACTCCTCCCTGAGAAGAGGCACAGGGCTGACTTCTCCAGACTCCTCCCTGAGACGAGGCACAGGGCTGGCTTCTCCAGTCTCCTCCCTGAGAAGAGGCACAGGGCTGGCTTCTCCAGACTCCTCCCTGAGAAGAGGCACAGGGCTGGCTTCTCCAGTCTCTTCCCTCAGACGAGGCACAGGGCTGGCTTCTCCAGTCTACTCCCTGAGAAGAGGCACAGGGCTGACTTCTCCAGACTCCTCCCTGAGAAGAGGCACAGGGCTGACTTCTCCAGACTCCTCCCTGAGACGAGGCACAGGGCTGGCTTCTCCAGTCTCCTCCCTGAGAAGAGGTACAGGGCTGGCTTCTCCAGACTCCTCCCTGAGAAGAGGCATAGGGCTGGCTTCTCCAGTCTCCTCCCTGAGACGAGGCACAGGGCTGGCTTCTCCAGTCTCCTCCCTGAGAAGAGACACAGGGCTGACTTCTCCAGACTCGTCCCTGAGAAGAGGCACAGGGCTGACTTTTCCAGACTCCTCCCTAAGACGAGGCACAGGGCAGGCTTCTCCAGTCTCCTCCCTCAGACGAGGCACAGGACTGGCTTCTCCAGTCTCCTCCCTGAGAAGAGGCACAGGACTGGCTTCTCCAGTCTCCTCCCTGAGAAGAGGCACAGGGCTGGCTTCTCCAGACTCCTTCCTGAAAAGAGGCACAGGGCAGGCTTCTCCAGTCTCTTCCCTGAGAAGAGGCATAGGGCTGGCTTCTCTAGTGTCCTCCCTGAGAAGAGCCATAGGGCTGGCTTCTCCAGTCTCCTCCCTGAGAAGAGGCATAGGGCTGGCTTCTCTAGTCTCCTCCCTGAGAAGAGGCACAGGGCTGGCTTCTCCAGTCTCCTCCCTGAGAAGAGGCATAGGGCTGACTTCTCTAGTCTCCTCCCTGAGAAGAGGCACAGGGCTTGCTTCTCCAGTCTTTTCCCTGAGAAGAGGCATAGGGCTGGCTTCTCTAGTCTCCTCCCTGAGAAGAGGCACAGGGCTGGCTTCTCCAGTCTCCTCCCTGAGAAGAGGCACAGGGCTGGCTTCTCCAGTCTCCTCCCTGAGAAGAGGCACAGGGCTGGCTTCTCTAGTCTCCTCCCTGAGAAGAGGCACAGGGCTGGCTTCTCTAGTCTCCTCCCTGAGACGAGGCACAGGGCTGACTTCTCTAGTCTCCTCCCTGAGACGAGGCACAGGGCTGACTTCTCCAGTCTCCTCCCTGAGAAGAGGCACAGGGCTGGCTTCTCTAGTCTCCTCCCTGAGACGAGGCACAGGGCTGACTTCTCTAGTCTCCTCCCTGAGAAGAGGCACAGGGCTGGCTTCTCTAGTCTCCTCCCTGAGATGAGGCACAGGGCTGACTTCTCTAGTCTCCTCCCTGAGACGAGGCACAGGGCTGACTTCTCTAGTCTCCTCCCTGAGACGAGGCACAGGGCTGACTTCTCTAGTCTCCTCCCTGAGACGAGGCACAGGGCTGACTTCTCTAGTCTCCTCCCTGAGACGAGGCACAGGGCTGACTTCTCTAGTCTCCTCCCTGAGACGAGGCACAGGGCTGACTTCTCTAGTCTCCTCCCTGAGAAGAGGCACAGGGCTGGCTTCTCCAATCTCCTCCCTGAGAAGAGGCACAGGGCTGGCTTCTCCAGTCTCCTCCCTGAGAAGAGACACAGGGCTGGTTTCTCCAGACTCCTCCCTGAGAAGAGGCATAGGGCTGGCTTCTCCAGTTTCCTCCCTGAGAAGAGGCACAGGGCTGGCTTCTCCAGTTTCCTCCCTGAGAAGAGGCATAGGGCTGGCTTCTCCAGTCTCCTCCCTGAGAAGAGGCACAGGGCTGGCTTCTCCAGTTTCCTCCCTGAGAAGAGGCATAGGGCTGGCTTCTCCAGTCTCCTCCCTGAGAAGAGGCATAGGGCTGGCTTCTCCAGTCTCCTCCCTGAGAAGAGGCATAGGGCTGGCTTCTCCAGTCTCCTCCCTGAGAAGAGGCATAGGGCTGGCTTCTCCAGTCTCCTCCCTGAGAAGAGGCATAGGGCTGGCTTCTCCAGTCTCCTCCCTGAGAAGAGGCATAGGGCTGGCTTCTCTAGTCTCCTCCCTGAGAAGAGGCACAGGGCTGGCTTCTCCAGTCTCCTGCCTGAGAAGAGGCATAGGGCTGGCTTCTCCAGTCTCCTCCCTGAGAAGAGGCATAGGGCTGGCTTCTCCAGTCTCCTCCCTGAGAAGAGGCATAGGGCTGGCTTCTCTAGTCTCCTCCCTGAGAAGAGGCACAGGGCTGGCTTCTCCAGTCTCCTCCCTGAGAAGAGACACAGGGCTGGTTTCTCCAGACTCCTCCCTGAGAAGAGGCATAGGGCTGGCTTCTCCAGTTTCCTCCCTGAGAAGAGGCACAGGGCTGGCTTCTCCAGTTTCCTCCCTGAGAAGAGGCATAGGGCTGGCTTCTCCAGTCTCCTCCCTGAGAAGAGGCACAGGGCTGGCTTCTCCAGTTTCCTCCCTGAGAAGAGGCATAGGGCTGGCTTCTCCAGTCTCCTCCCTGAGAAGAGGCACAGGGCTGGCTTCTCCAGTTTCCTCCCTGAGAAGAGGCACAGGGCTGGCTTCTCCAGTCTCTTCCCTCAGACGAGGCACAGGGCTGGCTTCTCCAGTCTACTCCCTGAGAAGAGGCACAGGGCTGACTTCTCCAGACTCCTCCCTGAGAAGAGGCACAGGGCTGACTTCTCCAGACTCCTCCCTGAGACGAGGCACAGGGCTGGCTTCTCCAGTCTCCTCCCTGAGAAGAGGTACAGGGCTGGCTTCTCCAGACTCCTCCCTGAGAAGAGGCATAGGGCTGGCTTCTCCAGTCTCCTCCCTGAGACGAGGCACAGGGCTGGCTTCTCCAGTCTCCTCCCTGAGAAGAGACACAGGGCTGACTTCTCCAGACTCGTCCCTGAGAAGAGGCACAGGGCTGACTTTTCCAGACTCCTCCCTAAGACGAGGCACAGGGCAGGCTTCTCCAGTCTCCTCCCTCAGACGAGGCACAGGACTGGCTTCTCCAGTCTCCTCCCTGAGAAGAGGCACAGGACTGGCTTCTCCAGTCTCCTCCCTGAGAAGAGGCACAGGGCTGGCTTCTCCAGACTCCTTCCTGAAAAGAGGCACAGGGCAGGCTTCTCCAGTCTCTTCCCTGAGAAGAGGCATAGGGCTGGCTTCTCTAGTGTCCTCCCTGAGAAGAGCCATAGGGCTGGCTTCTCCAGTCTCCTCCCTGAGAAGAGGCATAGGGCTGGCTTCTCTAGTCTCCTCCCTGAGAAGAGGCACAGGGCTGGCTTCTCCAGTCTCCTCCCTGAGAAGAGGCATAGGGCTGACTTCTCTAGTCTCCTCCCTGAGAAGAGGCACAGGGCTTGCTTCTCCAGTCTTTTCCCTGAGAAGAGGCATAGGGCTGGCTTCTCTAGTCTCCTCCCTGAGAAGAGGCACAGGGCTGGCTTCTCCAGTCTCCTCCCTGAGAAGAGGCACAGGGCTGGCTTCTCCAGTCTCCTCCCTGAGAAGAGCCACAGGGCTGGCTTCTCTAGTCTCCTCCCTGAGAAGAGGCACAGGGCTGGCTTCTCTAGTCTCCTCCCTGAGACGAGGCACAGGGCTGACTTCTCTAGTCTCCTCCCTGAGACGAGGCACAGGGCTGACTTCTCCAGTCTCCTCCCTGAGAAGAGGCACAGGGCTGGCTTCTCTAGTCTCCTCCCTGAGACGAGGCACAGGGCTGACTTCTCTAGTCTCCTCCCTGAGAAGAGGCACAGGGCTGGCTTCTCTAGTCTCCTCCCTGAGATGAGGCACAGGGCTGACTTCTCTAGTCTCCTCCCTGAGACGAGGCACAGGGCTGACTTCTCTAGTCTCCTCCCTGAGACGAGGCACAGGGCTGACTTCTCTAGTCTCCTCCCTGAGACGAGGCACAGGGCTGACTTCTCTAGTCTCCTCCCTGAGACGAGGCACAGGGCTGACTTCTCTAGTCTCCTCCCTGAGACGAGGCACAGGGCTGACTTCTCTAGTCTCCTCCCTGAGAAGAGGCACAGGGCTGGCTTCTCCAATCTCCTCCCTGAGAAGAGGCACAGGGCTGGCTTCTCCAGTCTCCTCCCTGAGAAGAGGCACAGGGCTTACTTCTCCAGTCTCCTCCCCGATGACGCTAGGAAACCAGGGGGTATGTGACAGACACGCACCATACAAGATGGCGGCCAAACCTAATCTCCTCATCGAGGGTGCACCCCGATTAGATGTCCTGGGCTGATTAACCTTCTGTTCTCTGCTCCCCAGGTCTGATCACGGATATCCTGATCTCATTGGATGACCGTTTCCTGTACTTCAGTAACTGGCTGCACGGTGACATCAGACAGTATGACATCACTGACACCAAGCATCCCAAGATGGTAGGACAGGTAAGTGGCAGATGGGAGCCCCCAGAGCCTCATAAGACAGCTCCCAGGATACCGCCGCAGCCACCGCCATGTTCTCTGCTCACCTGACGGTGTCTCCTCTGCAGGTCTTCCTTGCGGGCAGCATCCTGGACGGGGGTCCGGTCACCGTGCTGGACGACCAGGAACTGGACAGTCAGCCAGAGCCAGTGACTGTGAAGGTGAGGGGTCACAGTCCTGCAAGCCCCCATAGCATCATGTCCCCCCCCACTGTCCTGGTCCCTGGGGCCCCATACTACCATGCCTCTTTACTTGTGTGTCTTATAGGGGAGGAGGGTCCCCGGGGGCCCCCAGATGATCCAGCTCAGCCTGGACGGGAAGAGGCTCTATGTGACCACATCTCTGTACAGCGCCTGGGACAAGCAGTTCTACCCCGACATGATCCGGTAAGAGACGCCCGCTACGCCCGCAGAACACAACAGGGGCCGATCAGGGCCTCGAAAGCTTCAGCGGGTTAGATACAGGCTGCCGAGGAGTCCTCATGGTATGTAATATACAGGTTCCTCCAGGCCCGGCAGACTCAGGAGGTTAGATACAGGCTGCCAAGCAGTCCACATGGTATGTAATATACAGGTTCCTCCAGGCCCGGCAGACTCAGGAGGTTAGATACAGGCTGCCGGGGGCCCTCATGGTATGTAATATACAGGTTCCTCCAGGCCCGGCAGACTCAGTGGGTTAGATACAGGCTGCCGGGGGCCCTCATGGTATGTAATATACAGGTTCCTCCAGGCCCGGCAGACTCAGGAGGTTAGATACGGGCTGCCAGGTGCCCTCATGATATGTAATATACAGGTTCCTCTGAGTTTGGTGGAGCAGTCATGGGGTGTGGATGATAATGTCGCCGCCCTTTGGGGCCCAGCGCGGTCTCATATGCGTTCCCTCCTTGTGTCCACCACAGGGACGGCTCAGTCATGTTACAGATCGATGTGGACACTGACAAGGGAGGCCTCACTCTGAACCCCAACTTCATGGTGGATTATGGGGCGGAGCCGGATGGTCCGGTCTTGGCGCACGAAGTTCGCTATCCAGGCGGAGACTGCAGCTCTGACATCTGGATCTAGAGCTTCCTCAGACGAATGAACCCTCTGATGGGATGTACTACTACTCCCAGCAGGCACCTCTCAGGTTACAGGTTTTGCTTCCACTAATTTTGAGGATTTCAGGCATCAATGTGTCGGCACCACGTCCATGCGACCACCATTGCTGATCAGATTTTATACTTGTGATTCTGCGGCTTTAACCCTTTAATATCCATTAAATTTCTTGGTTTTGTCACCTCATCGCAACCGCTGTCTTGTGTTTACAACTTCAAACTGTGTAGGGGTAGAATAAAAAGGGTATAATACAGGATGTACCTCAGGGGAGGAGCCAAAGGAGATAATACAGGATGTACCTCGGGGGAGGAGCCAAAGGAGATAATACAGGACGTACCACGGGAGAGGAACCAAAGGAGATAATACAGGACGCACCCCGGGGGAGGAGCCAAAGGTGATGATACAAGACGTACCCCGGGAGAGGAGCCAAAGGAGATAATACAGGACGTACCCCGGGGGAGGAGCCAAAGGTGATGATACAGGATGTACCTCGGGGGAGGAGCCAAAGGTGATGATAAAGGACGTACCCCGGGGGAGGAGCCAAAGGTGATGATACAGGATGTACTTCAGGAACGGAGAATTTATTTATTTTTTTAAATTGAGGCAGGAAAGAAGATGTGAAGGATGATACAGGTGACAGGTGCCGATGACTTGAGAAGCCCCTCATCTCCTTCACCCGTGGAGTATCCATGGTAATTATCTGCTCGGGGGTACATAGCTCCTACTAATCCAGTCATCGTAGCAGTCCCAAATTTTCAGAGACCGCCCTGATAATCGCTTGTTCTGTCCTGAAAGGTGGTTCTTATTTAAACCCCGCTCACTATTGAGAGCTTCAGGCGGGATTTGGGTGTGCCCCCGAATTTACACAAATGTTCATATAATCAAATTGTGTTATAAGGTGATAGATGTCACATATACGACCTCTGTACAGTCTCTGTATTATTACACCTATCTCTTTATTACACCGCTCCTCCCTCTGATCTGTCCTCCGCCTCTCCTCCCTGCGCTCGGTCCTCCGCCTCTCCTCCCTGTGCTCTGTCCTCCCTGCGCTCTGTCCTCCCCCTCTCCTCCCTGCGCTCGGTCCTCCTCCTCTCCTCCCTGCGCTCTGTCCTCCTCCTCTCCTCCCTGCGCTCTGTCCTCCTCCTCTCCTCCCTGCGCTCTGTCCTCCCCCTCTCCTCCCTGCGCTCTGTCCTCCCCCTCTCCTCCCTGCGCTCTGTCCTCCTCCTCTCCTCCCTGCGCTCTGTCCTCCTCCTCTCCTCCCTGCGATCTGTCCTCCCCCTCTCCTCCCTCTGATCTGTCCTCCGCCTCTCCTCCCTGCAATCAGTCCTCCGCCTCTCCTCCCTGCGCTCTGTCCTCCGCCTCTCCTCCCTCTGATCTGTCCTCCCCCTCTCCTCCCTGCGCTCTGTCCTCCCCCTCTCCTCCCTGCGCTCTGTGCTCCCCCTCTCCTCTCTCTGATCTGTCCTCCCCCTCTCCTCCCTCTGATCTGTCCTCCCCCTCTCCTCCCTCTGATCTGTCCTCCCCCTCTCCTCCCTCTGATCTGTCCACCCCCTCTCCTCCCTCTGATCTGTCCTCCCCCTCGCCTCCGTCTGATCTGTCCTCCCCCTCTCCTCCCTCTGATCTGTCCTCCCCCTCTCCTCCCTCTGATCTGTCCTCCGCCTCTCCTCCCCGGGGTCTGTCCTCCGCCTCTCCTCCCCGGGGTCTGTCCTCCGCCTCTCCTCCCCGGGGTCTGTCCTCCGCCTCTCCTCCCCGGGGTCTGTCCTCCGCCTCTCCTCCCCGGGGTCTGTCCTCCGCCTCTCCTCCCCGGGGTCTGTCCTCCCCCTCTCCTCCCCGGGGTCTGTCCTCCCCCTCTCCTCCCCGGGGTCTGTCCTCCCCCTCTCCTCCCCGGGCTCTGTCCTCCCCCTCTCCTCCCTCTGATCTGTCCTCCCCCTCTCCTCCCTCTGATCTGTCCTCCGCCTCTCCTCCCTGCGCTCTGTCCTTCCCCTCTCCTCCCTCTGATCTGTCCTCCCCCTCTCCTCCCTCTGATCTGTCCTCCCCCTCTCCTCCCTCTGATCTGTCCTCCCCCTCTCCTCCCTCTGATCTGTCCTCCCCCTCTCCTCCCTCTGATCTGTCCTCCCCCTCTCCTCCCTCTGATCTGTCCTCCCCCTCTCCTCCCTCTGATCTGTCCTCCCCCTCTCCTCCCTCTGATCTGTCCTCCCCCTCTCCTCCCTCTGATCTGTCCTCCCCCTCTCCTCCCTCTGATCTGTCCTCCCCCTCTCCTCCCTCTGATCTGTCCTCCCCCTCTCCTCCCTCTGATCTGTCCTCCCCCTCTCCTCCCTCTGATCTGTCCTCCCCCTCTCCTCCCTCTGATCTGTCCTCCCCCTCTCCTCCCTCTGATCTGTCCTCCCCCTCTCCTCCCTCTGATCTGTCCTTCTCCTCTCCTCCGTCTGATCTGTCCTTCTCCTCTCCTCCGTCTGATCTGTCCTTCTCCTCTCCTCCCTCTGATCTGTCCTCCTCTCCTCCCTCTGATCTGTCCTTCTCCTCTCCTCCCTCTGATCTGTCCTCCTCCCTCTGATCTGTCCTCCTCTCCTCCCTCTGATCTGTCCTCCTCTCCTCCCTCTGATCTGTCCTCCGCCTCTCCTCCCTGCGCTCTGTCCTCCTCCTCTCCTCCCTGCGCTCTGTCCTCCCTGCGCTCTGTCCTCCCCCTCTCCTCCCTCTGATCTGTCCTCCCCCTCTCCTCCCTCTGATCTATCCTCCCCCTCTCCTCCCTGCGCTCTGTCCTCCCCCTCTCCTCCCTCTGATCTGTCCTTCTCCTCTCCGGGCTCTGTCCTCTGCCTCTCCTCCCTCTGATCTGTCCTTCTCCTCTCCTCCGTCTGATCTGTCCTTCTCCTCTCCTCCGTCTGATCTGTCCTTCTCCTCATAATGAAGTGGGCGGAGCTTAGCAGAGCACCAGGAAAGTGATGTCCTGAGTACTGTGGTGGGTTTTTCAAATTTTTTATTTTACAGAAAAACTGATTTATTTGGTGTAAACCTTCCTTTTAAAGTAACAGTGGGAAATTAGGAGGGCAAAAATTCTCATTACACACAAGGGGAGCTGGTGAACCTGCCCCACAAAGCAGTGACAGGGGGCGCTGTTCACACCGGTCCTGTATTCACACACTGCGGTACCTCAGGCCTCCAGCAAGCAGACTTTTTTTTTTTTTTTTTTTTTTCGAAAGCCCAAAGTCGTGCTCTCACCTCGTGCCCAAAATCGTGCAGCGTGCCACACAAAAATCGTGCACTAGGTCGCGGTCTATCGCAGGCCCTCTCCGAAGAGAAGAGCCCCCCACAAACCATTCCCAATCCCTCCGGGGCCGTTAAGCTCCTGCAAGGGACTGAGACCAGTGGCAACCCTCAGCCGAAGCCAAGGGTACGCCCATCTATGCTCCCGGCTTTCGCCTAGGCTGCCACCCAGGGCGTCAGCCAGGAGCTTCAACAAGGTCTGGACTCTCCCCGGAGGGAGAGTCCAAGGGGTTTGGCAGGGGGGTGAGGAACCAAAATGGCCACACACACCCCCCCTAGACCTCAAGGAGGGGGTACCCGTTAGGGCGCCGCAACCCTTGAAAATCCTAGTGACACACAACGTGTAAAAGTGCACACGGTGACATAAAAATAAATAAGTGAAATGTTTTGCCCTTAAGGCCCAGACATTCGGCCGGAATTATAAAAATTCCTCGTATTTTCAAGGCCGAAGCCGAGCGAATAGAGGTGTGTGCTAAAGTTGTGAGAAAGAAGTGCTTGTGCAAATGTGCCATCTCTCAGTGGGTTGCCACCCCCCGTGAGTTCCGGCACCCCAGGGCACCACCCCTGGGGCACTCGCACTTTGGGCTTTCAACACAACTCGACCTAGCTGGCGTCGATCCAGCAGAGCTCAAAGGTAGCTTCACATGGGATTTTCGGTCCTACTCCCATGTTCCGCCACCCAGGGTTGCTGTGTGGTTCTCCGTTCCGCTCAACAACCATGGCAAGCCATGGAAGGAGTACAGCCTGGAGCGTAGCTCTACAGGACTGAAGAACAGATACTACACTTGATCTTAGCCAAAAGGCCGAGAAGCGATCCAGCAAGCAGACATACCAGTCTGTATGGCGATCATGAGGCCAAAGCCTCTCTACCTGTCAGCCCCTGTGCACACAGCGCCACCTTCCCTGCCAGGTTCCTGTAACCTAAGGAGAGGAGAAGGCGATGCATTATGGGAAATATGTAAATCTGAAGGGAGGAGCAGGATATGACTCCCTGTTCTCAGCACCCAGGTTATAGTTCTGACCGGGCTGTGATATGGTGTCCTCACTCTAAACCCAGAGACTACGCACAACTTCTCCATCACCAGCAGGGGGCACTGCTCACACGAATCAGCCTCAGCCCTCCATCCAGGTGCACAACTTCTCCATCACCAGCAGGAGGCACTGCTCACACCAATCAGCCTCAGCCCTCCATCCAGGTGCAGACCTTCCCCATCACCAGCAGGGGGCACTGCTCACACCAATCAGCCTCAGCTCTCCATCCAGGTGCAGACCTTCCTCATCACCAGCAGGGGGCACTGCTCACACTAATCAGCCTCAGCCCTCCATCCAGGTGCAGACCTTCCTCATCACCAGCAGGGGGCACTGCTCACACCAATCAGCCTCAGCCCTCCATCCAGGTGCAGACCTTCCTCATCACCAGCAGGGGGCACTGCTCACACCAATCAGCCTCAGCCCTCCATCCAGGTGCAGACCTTCCTCATCACCAGCAGGGGGCACTGCTCACACTAATCAGCCTCAGCCCTCCATCCAGTGCAGACCTTCCTCATCACCAGCAGGGGGCACTGCTCACACCAATCAGCCTCAGCCCTCCATCCAGTGCAGACCTTCCTCATCACCAGCAGGGGGCACTGCTCACACTAATCAGCCTCAGCCCTCCATCCAGGTGCAGACCTTCCTCATCACCAGCAGGGGGCACTGCTCACACTAATCAGCCTCAGCCCTCCATCCAGGTGCAGACATTCCCCATCACCAGCAGGGGGCACTGCTCACACTAATCAGCCTCAGCCCTCCATCCAGTGCAGACCTTCCTCATCACCAGCAGGGGGCACCGCTCACACCACTCAGCCTCAGCCCTCCATCCAGGTGCAGACCTTCCTCATCACCAGCAGGGGGCACTGCTCACACCAATCAGCCTCAGCCCTCCATCCAGGTGCAGTCCTTCCTCATCACCAGCAGGGGGCACTGCTCACACCACTCAGCCTCAGCCCTCCATCCAGGTGCAGTCCTTCCTCATCACCAGCAGGGGGCACTGCTCACACTAATCAGCCTCAGCCCTCCATCCAGGTGCAGACATTCCCCATCACCAGCAGGGGGCACTGCTCACACTAATCAGCCTCAGCCCTCCATCCAGTGCAGACCTTCCTCATCACCAGCAGGGGGCACCGCTCACACCACTCAGCCTCAGCCCTCCATCCAGGTGCAGACCTTCCTCATCACCAGCAGGGGGCACTGCTCACACCAATCAGCCTCAGCCCTCCATCCAGGTGCAGTCCTTCCTCATCACCAGCAGGGGGCACTGCTCACACTAATCAGCCTCAGCCCTCCATCCAGTGCAGACCTTCCTCATCACCAGCAGGGGGCACTGCTCACACCACTCAGCCTCAGCCCTCCATCCAGGTGCAGACATTCCCCATCACCAGCAGGGGGCACTGCTCACACTAATCAGCCTCAGCCCTCCATCCAGTGCAGACCTTCCTCATCACCAGCAGGGGGCACTGCTCACACTAATCAGCCTCAGCCCTCCATCAGGTGCAGACCTTCCCCATCACCAGCAGGGGGCACTGCTCACACTAATCAGCCTCAGCCCTCCATCCAGTGCAGACCTTCCTCATCACCAGCAGGGGGCACCGCTCACACCACTCAGCCTCAGCCCTCCATCCAGGTGCAGACCTTCCCCATCACCAGCAGGGGGCACTGCTCACACTAATCAGCCTCAGCCCTCCATCCAGGTGCAGACCTTCCCCATCACCAGCAGGGGGCACTGCTCACACCAATCAGCCTCAGCCCTCCATCCAGGTGCAGACCTTCCTCATCACCAGCAGGGGGCACTGCTCACACCACTCAGCCTCAGCCCTCCATCCAGTGCAGACCTTCCTCATCACCAGCAGGGGGCACTGCTCACACCAATCAGCCTCAGCCCTCCATCCAGTGCAGACCTTCCTCATCACCAGCAGGGGGCACCGCTCACACCAATCAGCCTCAGCCCTCCATCCAGGTGCAGACATTCCCCATCACCAGCAGGGGGCACTGCTCACACTAATCAGCCTCAGCCCTCCATCCAGTGCAGACCTTCCTCATCACCAGCAGGGGGCACTGCTCACACTAATCAGCCTCAGCCCTCCATCCAGTGCAGACCTTCCTCATCACCAGCAGGGGGCACTGCTCACACTAATCAGCCTCAGCCCTCCATCCAGGTGCAGACCTTCCTCATCACCTGCAGGGGGCACTGCTCACACCAATCGCCCTCAGCCCTCCATCCAGGTGCAGACCTTCCTCATCACCAGCAGGGGGCACTGCTCACACCAATCAGCCTCAGCCCTCCATCCAGGTGCAGACCTTCCCCATCACCAGCAGGGGGCACTGCTCACACTAATCAGCCTCAGCCCTCCATCCAGTGCAGACCTTCCTCATCACCAGCAGGGGGCACCGCTCACACTAATCAGCCTCAGCCCTCCATCCAGGTGCAGACCTTCCTCATCACCTGCAGGGGGCACTGCTCACACCAATCGCCCTCAGCCCTCCATCCAGGTGCAGACCTTCCCCATCACCAGCAGGGGGCACTGCTCACACCAATCAGCCTCAGCCCTCCATCCAGGTGCAGACCTTCCCCATCACCAGCAGGGGGCACTGCTCACACCAATCAGCCTCAGCCCTCCATCCAGGTGCAGTCCTTCCTCATCACCAGCAGGGGGCACTGCTCACACCAATCAGCCTCAGCCCTCCATCCAGTGCAGTCCTTCCCCATCACCAGCAGGGGGCACTGCTCACACTAATCAGCCTCAGCCCTCCATCCAGGTGCAGACCTTCCCCATCACCAGCAGGGGGCACTGCTCACACCAATCAGCCTCAGCCCTCCATCCAGGTGCAGACCTTCCTCATCACCAGCAGGGGGCACTGCTCACACTAATCAGCCTCAGCCCTCCATCCAGGTGCAGACATTCCCCATCACCAGCAGGGGGCACTGCTCACACCAATCAGCCTCAGCCCTCCATCCAGTGCAGACCTTCCCCATCACCAGCAGGGGGCACTGCTCACACCAATCAGCCTCATCCCTCCATCCAGGTGCAGACCTTACTCATCACCAGCAGGGGGCACTGCTCACACCAATCAGCCTCAGCCCTCCATCCAGGTGCAGACCTTCCTCATCACCAGCAGGGGGCACTGCTCACACCAATCAGCCTCAGCCCTCCATCCAGGTGCAGACCTTCCCCATCACCAGCAGGGGGCACTGCTCACACCAATCAGCCTCAGCCCTCCATCCAGGTGCAGACCTTCCCCATCACCAGCAGGGGGCACTGCTCACACCAATCAGCCTCAGCCCTCCATCCAGTGCAGACCTTCTCCATCACCAGCAGGGGGCACTGCTCACACTAATCAGCCTCAGCCCTCCATCCAGGTGCAGACCTTCCCCATCACCAGCAGGGGGCACTGCTCACACTAATCAGCCTCAGCCCTCCATCCAGGTGCAGACCTTCCTCATCACCAGCAGGGGGCACTGCTCACACCAATCAGCCTCAGCCCTCCATCCAGGTGCAGACCTTCCCCATCACCAGCAGGGGGCACTGCTCACACCAATCAGCCTCAGCCCTCCATCCAGGTGCAGACCTTCCCCATCACCAGCAGGGGGCACTGCTCACACCAATCAGCCTCAGCTCTCCATCCAGTGCAGACCTTCCTCATCACCAGCAGAGGGCACTGCTCACACTAATCAGCCTCAGCCCTCCATCCAGTGCAGACCTTCCTCATCACCAGCAGGGGGCACTGCTCACACTAATCAGCCTCAGCCCTCCATCCAGGTGCAGACCTTCCCCATCACCAGCAGGGGGCACTGCTTACACTAATCAGCCTCATCCCTCCATCCAGTGCAGACCTTCCCCATCACTAGCAGGGGGCACTGCTCACACCACTCAGCCTCAGCCCTCCATCCAGGTGCAGACCTTCCTCATCACCAGCAGGGGGCACTGCTCACACCAATCAGCCTCAGCCCTCCATCCAGTGCAGACCTTCCTCATCACCAGCAGGGGGCACTGCTCACACGAATCAGCATCAGCCCTCCATCCAGTGCAGACCTTCCCCATCACTAGCAGGGGGCACTGCTCACACCAATCAGCATCATCCCTCCATCCAGGTGCAGTCCTTCCTCATCACCAGCAGGGGGCACTGCTCACACCAATCAGCCTCAGCCCTCCATCCAGGTGCAGACCTTCCTCATCACCAGCAGGGGGCACTGCTCACACTAATCAGCCTCAGTCCTCCATCCAGGTGCAGACCTTCCCCATCACCAGCAGGGGGCACTGCTTACACTAATCAGCCTCATCCCTCCATCCAGTGCAGACCTTCCCCATCACTAGCAGGGGGCACTGCTCACACCACTCAGCCTCAGCCCTCCATCCAGGTGCAGACCTTCCTCATCACCAGCAGGGGGCACTGCTCACACCAATCAGCCTCAGCCCTCCATCCAGTGCAGACCTTCCTCATCACCAGCAGGGGGCACTGCTTACACTAATCAGCCTCAGCCCTCCATCCAGTGCAGACCTTCCCCATCACCAGCAGGGGGCACTGCTCACACCAATCAGCATCATCCCTCCATCCAGGTGCAGTCCTTCCTCATCACCAGCAGGGGGCACTGCTCACACTAATCAGCCTCAGCCCTCCATCCAGGTGCAGACCTTCCTCATCACCAGCAGGGGGCACTGCTCACACCAATCAGCCTCAGCCCTCCATCCAGGTGCAGACCTTCCTCATCACCAGCAGGGGGCACTGCTCACACCACTCAGCCTCAGCCCTCCATCAGGTGCAGACCTTCCTCATCACCAGCAGGGGGCACTGCTCACACCAATCAGCCTCAGCCCTCCATCCAGGTGCAGACCTTCCCCATCACCAGCAGGGGGCACCACTCACACCAATCAGCCTCAGCCCTCCATCCAGTGCAGACCTTCCTCATCACCAGCAGGGGGCACTGCTTACACTAATCAGCCTCAGCCCTCCATCCAGTGCAGACCTTCCCCATCACCAGCAGGGGGCACTGCTCACACCAATCAGCATCATCCCTCCATCCAGGTGCAGTCCTTCCTCATCACCAGCAGGGGGCACTGCTCACACTAATCAGCCTCAGCCCTCCATCCAGGTGCAGACCTTCCTCATCACCAGCAGGGGGCACTGCTCACACTAATCAGCCTCAGCCCTCCATCCAGGTACAGACCTTCCCCATCACTAGCAGGGGGCACTGCTCACACCAATCAGCATCATCCCTCCATCCAGGTGCAGTCCTTCCTCATCACCAGCAGGGGGCACTGCTCACACCAATCAGCCTCAGCCCTCCATCCAGTGCAGACCTTCCCCATCACCAGCAGGGGGCACTGCTCACACCAATCAGCCTCAGCCCTCCATCCAGGTGCAGTCCTTCCTCATCACCAGCAGGAGGCACTGCTCACACTAATCAGCCTCAGCCCTCCATCAGGTGCAGTCCTTCCTCATCACCAGCAGGGGGCACTGCTGACACCAATCAGCCTCAGCCCTCCATCCAGGTGAAGACCTTCCCCATCACCAGCAGGGGGCACTGCTCACACCAATCAGCCTCATCCCTCCATCCAGGTGCAGACCTTCCTCATAACCAGCAGGGGGCACTGCTCACACCAATCAGCCTCATCCCTCCATCCAGGTGCAGTCCTTCCTCATCACCAGCAGAGGGCACCACTCACACTAATCAGCCTCAGCCCTCCATCAGGTGCAGTCCTTCCCCATCACCAGCAGGGGGCACTGCTCACACTAATCAGCCTCAGCCCTCCATCAGGTGCAGTCCTTCCCCATCACCAGCAGGGGGCACTGCTTACACCAATCAGCCTCAGCCTTCCATCAGGTGCAGACCTTCCTCATCACCAGCAGGGGGCACTGCTTACATCTCAATAGGACAGTGTCATGGAGAAAGAGGGTATAAGGCTCAGCGGCCGCCAAGGCCTGTAACTCTGCAATCCTTTTGGCCGATGTTATGGCCAGTAAAAATGTGACCTTTAAAGATAGGAACCTAAGGTCCACATTCTCTAAGGGTTCAAAGGGGGGAGAGGATAGCCCCTTTAGAACAATGGATAAATCCCATTCAGGGATAGGTCTCAGGATTCTAGGTTTTAATCTTTCGGCTCCCTTGAGGAACCTCCTGAGTAGGGGTTCTTGAGATAATGGTCTACCTAGAGAGGCAGAGAGAGAACTGGTGTGGACTCAGAGTAGACGGGCTTAGACCCTTGTCCAGGCCATCCTGCAGGAACTGTAAAATGGCTGAAAGAGGAGGATCTGAGGGTACTACCTCTTTAACAGCACACCACTGAAGAAAGATCTTGTGAATTCTTGAGTACGCCTTGTTTGTAGACTCCGCACGGGAGTGTGAAATAGTTCTCAAGACCTCCGCAGAAAGCCCTCTAGCTTCTAGTAGGGACCTGTCAATCTCCAGGCTGTCAGATTGAGTCTCCTCAGATCTAGGCAGGGACCTGTGTCCTGATACACAAGGTCCTGCGTTAGGGGAAGTCTCCAATATGTGCCCTGACTCATCTTCATGAGCTGGGTGAACCAAGACCTCTTCGGCCAGAATGGTATTATCGCAATGACCGGGGTCTGGTCTTGTTTGATTTTAGTCAATACCCTTGGTATCATGGAAAGTGGAGGGAATATGTACACCAGCCTGAACCTCCATGGAATGGACAGAGCGTCTATCGCCAGAGGGTTGTCCTCTTTGTAAAGGAAGCAGAACTTGTCCACCTTCGCGTTCAACCGGGTCGCCATCAAGTCGATCTCTGGAGTGCCCCAACGTAGAGTGATCTGGGAGAAGATGTCTCTGTTCAGTGACCATTCGCCTGGAACTGGTAGACCCCGACTGAGTCGATCCGCAACTATGTTGAGATCTCCCCTGATGTGAACCGCGGAAAGGTGGGATAGACTGAGCTCTGCCCAAGAGAGGATTAGACCAACTTCCTGGAGAAAAGGGTTGAGATCTCGTACCTCCCTGTCTGTTGATGTAAGCGACCACAGTCGTGCTGTCTGAACGGACTCTCACTGCCTTTCCGCGGCTCCTGAGGGAGAGACATGAAATCTTTTGTGTAGTCGGACAAAATTATATTTAGGACCCACTGATCCGGAATTTCTTGCAGCCAGGCCTGCTGAAAAAAAACTTAAACGACCTCCGACCGGAGGAACACTTGGAAGTTGTGCATCGCACGGAGGGTCTGAAGGGGAAAGGTAAGCAGGAGAGTCATAGGTCCGCCTTGCGATCCCTGCCCAGACCACGACTGCGTCTGGAGGACCCCTGACGTCTTTGGGATCTAGAGAGGTCCTGGGGTCTTGTGTTTCTGGATCTACTGCGACCCCGAAAGGACTGTTGAGGGAGATTTTTCCCTTTTTTGTCTGCCAAGCTTTCCATGAGTTTGTCCAGCTCGGAGCCAAATAGCCTTCCTGGCTCATAGGGCAGGCCGCATAAATTAAACTTAGAGGTGTTATCAGCGACCCAAGGTCGCAACCAGAGGGGCCTACGGCTGGCAGAAGACAGCGCCATACTTTTCGCAGCCAGCTTTAAATGCTGGACAGAGGTGTCGCATAGAAAATCTGCTCCTAACAGGAGGGTCTTAAACTGATCCAGAATGTCCGTTCTGGCCACTCCGGCCTCCAGGTCAGCCTGAATTCTTAGGATGCGGGAACGTACAAAGTCCGCGGTCTCAGACGAGGCAACAGCTACTGACGCGGAAGCTGCCGCAGCGGAGTAATTGCGCCTTAGGGTGCATTCGATCCTCCGATCTAACGGGTCCTGGAGATTACTACGGTCATCTGACGGGACTAGGGTCCTTTTAGACAATTTGGAAATCGCCATGTCGACCTTCGGAGGCGGTACCCAAAGGTCGGACTCCGACTCTTGGAGGGGGAACATAAGTTTAAACCTCTTGTTGAGGACTGGACCCTTTTCCGGATGCTTCCATTCGGTAATAATGAAACGCTTAAGGTTCTCGTCCACTTTGAAGGTTCTTAACCCGCTAGAGGTGGACGGCGGAGCTTCCCCTTGCTCAACATCACGATCCCTCGACCGGATGGAGCGTAAAAGCCTTTGGGTTTTCTCGGCTGGAAACAGGAACAGTGAGTCTTCGTCGTCCGAGGAAGAATGGTCGTCCACGGAGATTGCGTCTTCCAGCATAGGCATCGGACCCGGAGATGATGCTCTAGATCTCTTGGAGGCGAGGGCGCTCTTAATTTCGGAAATGGAATTTCCCATAAAGTCCTTCATCCACCCAAACATATCGCTTACAGTGGGTTTGCGACAGAGGAAGATGACATAACGGACACCTGTTATACTCATAGGAGTCCGGCATTGGCATCTCGCAAGAAACGCAGACTAGATGTCTCTGCTTGTGGGAGGCTTTCCCGCGCTCATCACCGTTAGGGGACGCCATCTTTGAAGTTTAGTAGTAGCAGCCACAGAAGTGTGGCCTTAGCTCTCTGCTCAGAAAGAGGAAGTACTCCTCTTGTTGTGGGCTTATATAGGTGGATAGCTCCACCCCTGACCTAATCTCCGCCCCCGCCCGATAGCTCCGCCTCAACCTAAACCTTTTCCTGAAAACCCAGGAATATTAGTTTTAACAACATATATATTACATATATCTTTAAATCCTATAGCCCCCGGGGCCCATATTACAGAGATACACCTGCGTTTAGGAAAAACAAACCCGGCGCGAGTAACCGGAAGTCGTCGATGACACACTTCCTGTCGGCCGTGCAGCCGGAACCAGCGACAGAGATGCCGGCGATCCACAGCCTCGCAAGCGGACAGAGTGCCGATAGGCTCTGCCCCTATAGCCTGGACTGCCGCAACCTCCGTGCAGCAGGCGGCGGATCGTGGACCAACGATACCGTAGGTTGAAGGGAGCGAGGACGACTTTGGGCCAGGAGCTAGGACCACCAATTTAAGTGGTAAGAAAACATCTCTATCAAAAACAAATTTTTTAAGGTAACAGGCCGCAGCCTGACCCGTCCTACTGTCCACAGGGACAGAGAAAAAAAAGCACTGGATTATGGGCAGTCTGCCCTTTATAGGGGTGGGTTTTCTACTAATTATTTAATTAGTGCTTGGTAGGAAAAAATTTTGTCATCAAAAATTCCACCTGTCCTACTAGTTTCACAGGGGAGAACTCCCCACTTGTGCTGCTGTTAGGAGGTAAGGGAAGCAGACATTTATATCATAATAACCCGCTCTCTGCTGACACCCGCTGGACATTCTGTGTATCTACATTTACCTGATAATAAACCGCTCTCTGCTGACACCCGCTGGACATTCTGTATATCTACATTTACCTGATAATAAACCGCTTTCTGCTGACACCTGCTGGACATTCTGTATATCTACATTTACCTGATAATAAACCGCTCTCTGCTGACACCCGCTGGACATTCCGTGTATCTACATTTACCTGATAATAAACTGCTCTCTGCTGACACCCGCTGGACATTCCGTGTATCTACATTTACCTGATAATAAACCGCTTTCTGCTGACACCTGCTGGACATTCTGTATATCTACATTTACCTGATAATAAACCGCTCTCTTCTGACACCCGCTGGACATTCCGTGTATCTACATTTACCTGATAATAAACTGCTCTCTGCTGACACCCGCTGGACATTCCGTGTATCTACATTTACCTGATAATAAACCGCTCTCTGCTGACACCCGCTGGACATTCTGTGTATCTACATTTACCTGATAATAAACTGCTCTCTGCTGACACCCGCTGGACATTCTGTGTATCTACATTTACCTGATAATAAACCGCTCTCTGCTGACACCCGCTGGACAGTCTGTGTATCTACATCTACCTGATAATAAACTGCTCTCTGCTGACACCTGCTGGACAGTCTGTGTATCTACATCTACCTGATAATAAACCGCTCTCTGCTGACACCCGCTGGACATTCTGTGTATCTACATTTACCTGATAATAAACTGCTCTCTGCTGACACCCGCTGGACATTCTGTGTATCTACATTTACCTGATAATAAACCGCTCTCTGCTGACACCCGCTGGACAGTCTGTGTATCTACATCTACCTGATAATAAACCGCTCTCTGCTGACACCTGCTGGACATTCCGTGTATCTACATTTACCTGATAATAAACCGCTCTCTGCTGACACCTGCTGGACATTCTGTATATCTACATTTACCTGATATTAAACCGCTCTCTGCTGACACCCGCTGGACATTCCGTGTATCTACAATTACCTGATAATAAACCGCTCTCTGCTGACACCTGCTGGACATTCTGTATATCTACATTTACCTGATAATAAACCGCTCTCTGCTGACACCTGCTGGACATTCTGTGTATCTACATTTACCTGATAATAAACTGCTCTCTGCTGACACCTGCTGGACATTCTGTGTATCTACATTTACCTGATAATAAACCGCTCTCTGCTGACACCTGCTGGACATTCTGTGTATCTACATTTACCTGATAATAAACCGCTCTCTGCTGACACCTGCTGGACAGTCTGTATACCTACATATACCTGATAATAAACCGCTCTCTGCTGACACCCGCTGGACATTCCGTGTATCTACATTTACCTGATAATAAACTGCTCTCTGCTGACACCCGCTGGACATTCCGTGTATCTACATTTACCTGATAATAAACCGCTCTCTGCTGACACCCGCTGGACATTCTGTGTATCTACATTTACCTGATAATAAACTGCTCTCTGCTGACACCCGCTGGACATTCTGTGTATCTACATTTACCTGATAATAAACCGCTCTCTGCTGACACCCGCTGGACAGTCTGTGTATCTACATCTACCTGATAATAAACTGCTCTCTGCTGACACCTGCTGGACAGTCTGTGTATCTACATCTACCTGATAATAAACCGCTCTCTGCTGACACCCGCTGGACATTCTGTGTATCTACATTTACCTGATAATAAACTGCTCTCTGCTGACACCCGCTGGACATTCTGTGTATCTACATTTACCTGATAATAAACCGCTCTCTGCTGACACCCGCTGGACAGTCTGTGTATCTACATCTACCTGATAATAAACCGCTCTCTGCTGACACCTGCTGGACATTCCGTGTATCTACATTTACCTGATAATAAACCGCTCTCTGCTGACACCTGCTGGACATTCTGTATATCTACATTTACCTGATATTAAACCGCTCTCTGCTGACACCCGCTGGACATTCCGTGTATCTACAATTACCTGATAATAAACCGCTCTCTGCTGACACCTGCTGGACATTCTGTATATCTACATTTACCTGATAATAAACCGCTCTCTGCTGACACCTGCTGGACATTCTGTGTATCTACATTTACCTGATAATAAACTGCTCTCTGCTGACACCTGCTGGACATTCTGTGTATCTACATTTACCTGATAATAAACCGCTCTCTGCTGACACCCGCTGGACAGTCTGTGTATCTACATTTATTCCGCATAGGCAGTGATCCTGTTCTGTACACTACACACAGCAGCACACTGCCATCGTAATAGAACACATCAATCAACAAACACAAGATGGAGAAGCACAAGTGATGGGGGAGGGGTATAGGGAAAGGGAGGGGAGTCAAAGCCCCGAAGCTTTATTAAAAGACAGACACACCGGGGGAGAGGAGGGAAGGAGAGGGGTTTTAATCCTCTTCTTCGTCGACGTCCGGCCCGTCCATGATGGAGTAGTCTCTGAGCAGTCTGAGAACCAGCCTGCCGCAGTCCTGGACGGACATCCTCTCCCAGGTCATCACTAGGTGTTTCCAGGCAAGCCACACAGCGTCCTTAAAACAGTCCATAAGGCGCCAGGCCTCCTGGATCGCCCCAACCGTATGGGTCCCATGGAATAGTCCGTAAACCACGGCGGTGTCCTTCAGGCTGCTCTTCCAGGGCATCCAACAGGGCTTGGGCGAATGGGCACTGCCAAAAGAGGTGCAAAGGTGTTTCTTCCTGGAAAGGGCACCTGGGGCAGTACCTGGTGTTGCATAGTCCACGGGCATGCATAAAAGTCCTCAGGGGCAGGCCCCACTGAATGGCCATCCAGGTCTTTGTGCCCGTTGGCTGCTAGAAGCCACTTTCTTCCAAACAGTCTCAGCGGTGGCGGCAGGGAACCCTGGAGTAGACTCCATTAAGTCCTTTACTCGGATCAGCTTGTGGATAGCCTTTGGTTTCAGCTGGTGTTCCCTTACAAACTTGAGAAGGTCCTGGTAGTACCAGGGGGTGTCCCAGTTGTGGGGGTAGGAGCTGTCCCACTTGTCCCAACTCATCCTCCTCCGGAGAGGCAGGAGAAAGAAATGGGACATGGACCGGCCCGCCAAGCCATCGTCCTTTCGCTGTCAGAGTCCTGCGGGCACAGGACTGGAGTCCTTCCCTGCAGTGACGCGTTCCCGCCTCTCTGTCGCCCTCTCCGCGCTGCCCCTTCCTTCCCAAATGTGACATTTATTTCATTGGTGGCAGTGGTAAGGGACAAAGGGACAGGACCTAAAAAATAATAATTATCATTTAGGAATAGCGGCATGATGTGCCGCGCATCCGCTTAGTCAAACCCCCCCCCCTCCTTGTCCGCCTCACCCTTACCCTTGGCATCCGGCTGGCCTTGTACTTCACACTGAACACGATATGCTGCGGGACCGGTGTTTGCGCTGCCACTGATGGGGGACCTAGGAGTGTGCCACGAGGAGACCCGGTGAAGCTGCACGGAGCCCATGTCAGATCAGCGCTGTGACACTGGGGTCCTATAGGTCTCCGCAGTCACCTACCTCCGACCTCTCAGGTGGATGCTGGTGGAGTGTTTCCGCGTCCTTGTACTGCTGTACGACAAATGTGGACACGTGGGGACCGCATTGTTTGCAGATGGACGCCGCCTGCTTCTGGCCGGTGAGAGTGTGCCAGCCTACGGGTGTTACTAACATTGGTGAGAGTGTGCCAGCCTACGGGTGTTACTAACATTGGTGAGAGTGTGCCAGCCTACGGGTGTTACTAACATTGGTGAGAGTGTGCCAGCCTACGGGTGTTACTAACATTGGTGAGAGTGTGCCAGCCTACGGGTGTTACTAACAATGGTGAGAGTGTGCCAGCCTACGGGTGTTACTAACAATGGTGAGAGTGTGCCAGCCTACGGGTGTTACTAACATTGGTGAGAGTGTGCCAGCCTACGGGTGTTACTAACAATGGTTAGAGTGTGTCAGCCTACGGGTGTTACTAACAATGGTTAGAGTGTGTCAGCCTACGGGTGTTACTAACATTGGTGAGAGTGTGCCAGCCTACGGGTGTTACTAACAATGGTTAGAGTGTGTCAGCCTACGGGTGTTACTAACATTGGTGAGAGTGTGCCAGCCTACGGGTGTTACTAACATTGGTGAGAGTGTGCCAGCCTACGGGTGTTACTAACATTGGTGAGAGTGTGCCAGCCTACGGGTGTTACTAACATTGGTGAGAGTGTGCCAGCCTACGGGTGTTACTAACAATGGTGAGAGTGTGCCAGCCTACGGGTGTTACTAACAATGGTGAGAGTGTGCCAGCCTACGGGTGTTACTAACATTGGTGAGAGTGTGCCAGCCTACGGGTGTTACTAACAATGGTGAGAGTGTGCCACCCTACGGGTGTTACTAACATCGGTGAGAGTGTGCCAGCCTACGGGTGTTACTAACATTGGTGAGAGTGTGCCAGCCTACGGGTGTTACTAACAATGGTTAGAGTGTGTCAGCCTACGGGTGTTACTAACATTGGTGAGAGTGTGCCAGCCTACGGGTGTTACTAACATTGGTGAGAGTGTGCCAGCCTACGGGTGTTACTAACATCGGTGAGAGTGTGCCAGCCTACGGGTGTTACTAACATTGGTGAGAGTGTGCCAGCCTACGGGTGTTACTAACATCGGTGAGAGTGTGCCAGCCTACGGGTGTTACTAACATCGGTGAGAGTGTGCCAGCCTACGGGTGTTACTAACATTGGTGAGAGTGTGCCAGCCTACGGGTGTTACTAACATTGGTGAGAGTGTGCCAGCCTACGGGTGTTACTAACATCGATGAGAGTGTGCCAGCCTACGGGTGTTACTAACAATGGTTAGAGTTTGTCAGCCTACGGGTGTTACTAACATTGGTGAGAGTGTGTCAGCCTACGGGTGTTACTAACATCGATGAGAGTGTGCCAGCCTACGGGTGTTACTAACATCGGTGAGAGTGTGTCAGCCTACGGGTGTTACTAACATTGGTGAGAGTGTGTCAGCCTACGGGTGTTACTAACATTGGTGAGAGTGTGTCAGCCTACGGGTGTTACTAACATTGTTGAGAGTGTGCCAGCCTACGGGTGTTACTAACATTGTTGAGAGTGTGCCAGCCTATGGGTGTTACTAACATTGGTGAGAGTGTGTCAGCCTACGGGTGTTACTAACATTGGTGAGAGTGTGCCAGCCTACGGGTGTTACTAACATTGGTGAGAGTGTGTCAGCCTACGGGTGTTACTAACATTGGTGAGAGTGTGCCAGCCTATGGGTGTTACTAACATTGGTGAGAGTGTGCCAGCCTACGGGTGTTACTAACAATGGTTAGAGTTTGTCAGCCTACGGGTGTTACTAACATTGGTGAGAGTGTGTCAGCCTACGGGTGTTACTAACATCGATGAGAGTGTGCCAGCCTACGGGTGTTACTAACATTGGTGAGAGTGTGTCAGCCTACGGGTGTTACTAACATTGGTGAGAGTGTGTCAGCCTACGGGTGTTACTAACTCCTAGCTGCACAACGTACTGTATGTGGGTCAGCGTACAGCAGTGGACTGCACGGCCCCGTCAGATATGGTGAAATAACATTACCTGTAGCATCAATGGATCGACCACTTGGGGCCACGGGTGTCGTTGTAGGGTGCTGGGGACACCCCCATATTTCTCCCCTGCCTTGCTCACATATATATTGGCCTTCTGGATTATGCGCAGAAACTAACCCACTATCACAAAGATACATTTGGAACGGGTGTAGAAGTGTTACCAGCGGGGGCCGTATGCCGTGCAGTGGACATATAGAACCAATTACCATACTAACTGGCTGGAACTTGCCGGAATAGATATATAACTGGCTTTGCCCTGACCTTGGCTACGTGTCGGTGATATAATAGGACCACCGGAGCCATCACAGGGGCCGTACTGACCGTGCTGGGTGATCATATATGTCAAGTCCTTCCCCTTGTTTTTCCTTTTCTTCTCGCTCTTTCTGAAACCCCTGGCGGTGCTGAACAGAATCACTGACAGAGTCTGTACATCGCGGGGATATCTCGTGGTCCTCGGAGATATCGTGTTAGGACAAGGGAGTAGCCAAGATAATGCCGCCGAAATATAGTAGGAAATCTGCGGGTACAGGATCACCCAAAGCCGGAATGGAAAAATATCTGAAATCAACAATATCAAAGCCCAGAGGGGGAAACCTTAGAGTTGGCGGAGGGCGTAGCGGATCCACCGCGGCGGGCGGAGCAGCCAACTCCCAGGACATAGATCGGTTAGAGATCATAGATAGGAAGTTGTTGGATATATTGGGGGTAGTTCAGACCACTAACCAATCAGTGACAGATATCGCCACCACCGTGAAAGTGGTACAGACGGACATTACCCTGATTAGAGACGACATGAACACGTTGAAACGGGATTAGCGGAAGTAAAAACAGAAGGGAGACATATGGGTCGGGCGATGGACGACCTCGACGGGGAGAACAAGCGGGTCAATATGAAGCTGACTGATCTGGAGGACAGAGCGCGCAGGAAGAACTGGGCTTTCCTGAAGGAGTGGAGGGGGACAACCCCGTGCTGGATTTGTACAAAAATGGCTGACACAGGTATTGGGATCCGGATTGGACTCAACTCTGTTTTGTGTGGAGCGAGCTCACAGAATCCTCCAGCCGGTGGACCTCCTCGTCCATTTCTGATTATAATACCATCCTCAAGCGATAAAGATGGAGGGAACTGCAGGAGATTGAATACAACGGCAATATGATACAGACAGACCCCAACTTCTCTAAAGACACGCAAAATAAGCGTCGGGAGTATTAGGAGATGAAGAGAAGACTGCGGGAGGCCAACATGAAATATTCTATGGTGTACCCCGCTAAACCAAGAGCGGTCTATAGGGATACGGTCTCGTTTTTTGCCCCTGAATGGTTGGACTCCGTGGAGAAATAGAAATAGGATCTTGGATCAGGCCAGGGGGTCGGAGGCGGTGGTGGGTGGCCGACTAGCGGGTGGGGCGTAATGTAAGAGGTTGACAGGGTGATTCTCACCAGTGAACCAGTTTGGGGCAGTGGGGGGGCGGGGTTGGTTGGGTTTGAGCGCGGCCGCGGTTGTCGCCATGGGGCAGTGGGGGGGGGGGGGCGGGGTTGGTTGGGTTGAGCGCGGCCGCGGTTGTCGCCATGGGGCAGTGGACGACTCCCTTATAACTGTAAAATGCAATGAATGATAAAGTTCTAACGTGGATAGAACAAAGTGGATTCTAGTCTTTGATCTCTCGACATCTCCCCACAATAGTAGCATTGCAGGAACCACTCGCGTCACCAGAGATCCCCGAATATCTGATAGAGAAATGGCCGGGGTCAGCTCCACTCCCGCGGGTTCAGTGTATATGTGACTATGAACCCCTGGAACATAGGATTGATAGAGACGGGAGATTCGTCTTCCTATATGGCCGATGGAATTGCATTCTGGCCTTTCTGTACATCCCCCCTCCATTCGCCATGACAGTCCTGAAGCAACTCGCCATGTTCGTATATAGCATAGAGCGGTGTCCGGTATTAGTATCGGGGGATTTTAATTGCGTTCTAGATCCCGAACTGGACAGAATATCTAACGTCGCAGAATATAAGCAGGGAAGACACTCATGACTTGGAGGGTCCTGTCAAGAAACAGGGCTAATGGACATCCGGCGGGCGTGGTATGGCGATAGACAGGCCTTCTCCTGCTTCAGTGAGACATACAATGCCATGTCCAGAATCTGGCAAATAGCGAGATGACCGCCTTAATTTTGAAAATGAAATACGAGACCCACGGAATCTCCGATCACTCGCCGATTTTGATACCGACCCATATCATTACTCAACTCAGACTATAAGATAGTCGCTAAAGTCCTCGCAAATAGTCTAAAAAAAGTAATAAAGGGGCTAGTACACGTAGATCAGACGGGGTTCAAACCCGGGCGACGGATCCAGAAGAACATACGCAGGACTTTCCTGAACATACAGACAGGAGGGGAAGGACCGCTCCATCCTTTCCTTGGACGCCACCAAGGCCTTCTACAGGGTGGAGTGGTCCTTCCTATGGCCGACCATCTACAAGATGAATCTGGGGAAAAGCTTTGTTGACTGGGTCCGAATGTTCTACAACGGTCCAATGGCTAGAGTCTACATCAATGGGGTGATCTCCCCGCCATCTGCCTGCAGCGCGGTACCCAACAGGGCTGCCCACTCTCTCCATTACTTTTTGCAATTTTTATGGAGCCCCTCGCTTGTAGGATTAGAGCCGACGAGGAAATTGTGGGATTCGGAGGAAGGAGATAAGATCAGTCTATATGCGGACGATGTATTGCTGTATCTACATGATGGATGGAGAAGCGTCCCTCGTGTTCTGCAGACAATAGAGGAGTTCGGTCGGGGGGCCGGCTACGAGATAAACTGGTCTAAATCCATCCTCCTTCCCCTGAATCGAGCTCCTCCACAAACTGATGTCAAACTGATAATTTACTTCACAAAAATCATAAAAATGAAAAATGAATCAATATAAAAATAGGAAAGAAATTTGATGCTTTATGAGAGTAGCAGAATAGGGAGATAAGGTGTTATAAACAATAAAATAAATAAAAAATATAAATATAAATAATAAAAAAAAAATATATATATATATATATATATATATATATATATATATACACACCTAGTTAATCATATAAATATAAGTGTTAATCAACACTTACCTGATGGATGGATGAGGTAATACGGGGAATCAGGGCAGCTTTATAGGCACCTATAACACACACAAGAGAGAGTCCGTATTAACAGAGAGCAGATAGTATGTAACATAATAAGGAGAAAGTATGACAAGAAGAAAAGCATAAGATCCTGGGATTACAACTAAGATATAAAGAAGGGCATATACCAGACAAGCCAGGGTCAGCAAACGGGACAACGAACATAAAGTAATGGCATACATGACCCAGTATAATCTAAACGTATGTGTCTCCATAAATATATAAAAATACTCCAATAGGTGCACATCAAGAAATGGATGACCACACACAGAGGTGTCATTCTTGATCTAGAAGACAACAGTTGTAAACGGAGTCCAGACACAAGTGCGATAGAACATCGAGAGACCTGCTCTATCACTGTGATGAGATGAGCAGCCATTGGTTGATGGGATAGTGGGAGGAGCTATCATTTCGTACTGAGTGTCAGATACACAAGGATTGGTCGATTCTCTTGGTTCACAGCAACAGAGACAGACATTGGACAACAGAATCATTACGCCCATAGGGAGGTTTTATAAGCTTCACTGCCCAAACCCCTGAAGACGCCAAGTGTTTGGTGAAACATGTCGGGGGGCAGAGAGTGTTACTAGTGTGTTTTAGCCGGCTTATGCCTAGCAGGATAGAGGTCTGATAGGTATATAAACATAAGTGATGTATCCCATGAGGACAAATGCTGTCAGGAGGTAACGCACTGTGGACATAACCGAGCGCACTAACTGAGCAGATCGATGCTATAAGAAAAGGAAGATTAAACAGTGCCCCCTAGTGGATTCACTCAAATACAGACCCACTGTGACTACGACACACACTAAGCAGGCATTTAAGGACAAGGATTAAACGTTATATTTTATATCGAGTAGCACAACGTGTTAATCTAGGGACATTTATGGTCCTAGTGACCAACTGTAAATAAAATGTATGTAAAGTCCCAACACGTGTTAGGGAGCTATGTGTAAAGTGAGAAGGTAAAAGTGATAGCACCATCGGACCATCTGGGGATAAAGATTAGCAGGTCACTAAGGGACTAGAATACATTAAACATCCTCCCCATGAGAAATAAAGTAAAGGAGAGGGTCCGGGTTTGGCAGAAAGGTCCCCTTTCGCAGACTAATAGAATCGCACTGATCACAATGATTTTACCGCCCTGGATACTGTATGTGGTCGGCCCCTGCCCCATCTGGATCGAGGAGAACGTCTTCAATTTGATGGAGAGATTGATCAACGATCTGATATGGGGCAGAAAAAGGGTCCGCATTGCGATATCTGTGACTAGCTGAAATGGATGGGGGTCTTGGCCTTCGTTATTTTCAGGGATACTACTTGTGCTCTCAATTACAATGGTGAATCACTGCTGGGGACAGCTCACGGTCATCGTACCTCACCCTGTACAGAACAGATTCAGCACAGTGGAGGCCGGACGTTCACACCTGCCCCATAAGTACAATGCTGCAGAAAGTATGAGATGAAATCCATCTTGAAGGTTGCGCAGGCCCTAGAGTTCACCCCGCTCTGGGACAATATCTTTTTTTAAAGAATTTCTGTCCCTAAATGACGACAATTATTGGAGTCGGAGAGGGATCACGATGCGGTCACATATCTGCCCCGCCAGTAAACTAAAACCCATAGTGGAAATATTTCACGAGACACCAATTACGGTGTTAAATCACTATAGATACGCACAACTTAAGCACGCACTCGCACATACGCGGAATAGAATTCCTCAAACTCCTGTCGCGCAGTCACTTTTAGTTTTCGGTTACACGCTATATGGGAAAAAAATGAAGGTTTGACAAATCTACACGAGATTACAAAAGGATTTAAGCAGGGTTATTAAATTTAAAAGTGTTGGAAAATGGGAAGCGGACTTAGGGCTAGGTAATACGTGAAGTGGCGGGAAGTAGATCAAAACATCAAGAAGGCCTCCGTCTCACCGGTTCTATCTGACTCCAGGACTCCTCGCTGAAATGTATAGGAACAAAGGAAAAGAAGCTCGTTGTCTGACCTGCCTCTGCCCGGAGGCCGATATGTCCATATGTTATGGAGCTGCCGGCTATTCATCATTTCTGGCAAAGGATATTTCAGGGTTTAGGGTCAGGAAGAAACACTAGACCTGGCCCCATGAAGGAATCAGCCATACTTGGGATATTTCCCCTGGAGAGTAAATACAAATTACCAAAAGGCGCTAAACAAGATGGAGGGAGGGAGACGAGTACTTATTCTAGTTCCTTTCTTCTTCACATTCCTACTTGCCCATCAGGCTAAGTGCTATGGTAATGTTCTAGTATCATGTATGTTACCATGATGGGAACACTTTGAGATGTAATATGCACATTTTGCGTTTCCTCTTTCCCTTACATTTGCAGATGTTATTGTTAATAAAGAAATTTGGGAAAAATAAAATAAAATAATAATAATTAAAAGGAGACCCTGGTACATGAAACCCCATGGCTATCCACAACAGGGTCTTACCCCGTGGAGACTGTATTTTTTGTAATAAAATGGTACCAAGGAAGGATTTTACTAACCCAGTAGACAATAAAAGGTAACAAATATATAAACTGCAAATCCACAGGTGGAATTCATGCCATTGAAGGCAGTTGCCCAAAATTGGATATAGGAAAGACTATAAGAAGACGCATATCCAAACATTTGAGTTGCATCAATACAGATACAGCTCTTTCAAGACATATTCAAGGCAAACACAAAGGAGATACAAAGAATCTAAAATTTTGGGGCATTAAGAAAATGAATGTGGGCCCAAGACGAGGGGACATAGACCAAAAATTACAGCAAGAAGAAACCAAATGGATATATCGCCTCTAGGACTGAAGGAGGGATCTACATGGGCATCCTTCCTCTGACTTAGGTGGCATTTATTCTTCATCCGTCTAGAAAACTCATTGATGACAATAGATCTACACGATTTACGGAGAGTATAGATTATAGCGACATTTGGCAGCGTCTACGGGAGAGGTTACGGTGTATCATCAAATGGTCTTCTCTCTTTCCTCCCACTTAGTATATAATGGTATAATACTTACTGGGTCAGGGGGAATATATACTGTACATGGTCATGAAAATCTAGTATATGACAAAGACTAGCCTGTGACTCATCACTGATTGAGACTAATGAGGGAATTAATATGCATGATTCAATAATCAACAACATGATTTGCAATCTGTATTTAATAAGGAAAATTGAGTTTATAGAATAATGAAATAAAGGTAAATAAATTCACGGCCAATTAATCAGTCACTAATAGTGTAATAATATTCCCCAGATCTCCTGACGCAAAGCGTCTCTCCTTCTCGGCCTGTCCTGGGCAGAACCAGGATTCTGGAGCTGGGCCAGCGCTTCCATGGCTTTTCTCCTATGTCAACAGAAAACTTGGTCCCGGGGGTGGTTTGAAGGTCTCCTTAGGCAAGGAAGAGCATCCCACCGCTGCCACCAATGTGACGGACCCCCAATGTCCGCCTCTGTATTCTTCCTTACTCAGGAGATACCGCTGGTCTTCAGCTCCCAGTTTCCCCAGTCACTGGTCGAGGCTCAGTGTAGGTGAAACAAAGTCTGATTTATTGAGCAACTGCACAAACTTATATACAGAAAGTGATCAGATGAAACTGTAATCCCATCACATCCCCAGACTTTCTGTCTGCACCACACCACAGGGGTCCACCTGGTAAAATAGCTCCAGACAGCCCTAGCAGGAGCCTGGCCAGAATGTCATTGTCCTGAGCTCTTTCAGAGTACAATGTGAGATAACGAAGGGGGGAGGGGTGCTGACAGTCTTTTCATAACCAGGTCACACAACATAACACAATTACCCCCAACACCAATACACATAGAACTCTTCACCACGCCGTCACACTCACTATATCCCTCAGCTAATCCCACTGTGATGTAAATAGTGTTGTAACAAAGTAACTATGTGACACTGCTGATGTATTATTAATAAGCGTTATGTTCTAACATGTAGCAAATAGCACATGGAATAAAAAGGCTTTATTGGTCTTAAGGACCATATGTAAATAATTTAAGGACCCAAAATAGGACACGGAGAGAGCACCGAGTGGTATAGAGCCATAGAAAGACTGGTATAGTCAACAGTAAACCACTATTGTAACAATAAAGGCCTAGTAAAACTAAAGCCCTTATGTCTATGGAGTTCAGGCGGATTGAAGGACTCACAGTACAGCCTACCCGGGGGCAGCTGAGTAAGAGTCACCAAACTCGCTCAGGGGAGAACAGCGGGAGCCGCCAAACCTCGACCGGAGACGAGAGATTCCCCCTCTCCAGGAGCCTAAAGTGAACACCCCTATAGAGCACAAGAACCTGCTTAAGGAAGAAAAAGTGCAAGACAGTGAACCAGAGTTAGTACAGTGACCCCATTAAGAGTCCATCCATGGGGAGGACCCAATTCAGCTCTCAGTAGTAGATAGTCATAGAAGTCTTTTTCGTGGTCCATGGATGGTCCAGGTTGCTGGAATCGGAGGTATGTAGACCGGCGATTCCCAGTCGGGTAGCTGCAGAGGGGTAATAGATAGTCGAGTACAAAAAATCTGCAAGATCTTCAGGACTGCTGAATTTCCAATTTTTTCGTGCCGAGAAGCTAAAGGGGAAACCCCACCTATAGAGGTTTGAGTTTTTGCGGAGAAGCTCCAGCAAGGGTTTCAATGCCCTCCTTTTTTGAAGAGTAATCCAGGACAGATCTTGGAACAGAGATATCTTAGTCCCCTGGAAATCCACATGTTGTAGGGAGCAGGCCTTCGCCATGTCTTCTTTTAAGCTAAAATCATTAACATAGCAGATAATGTCCCGTGGTGTTCCATCCGGCAACTTTTGCCATAATGCCCTGTGTGCACGCTCCATCAGGATAGGGTGGTCAGGGGGACAACCCAAAATGGTGTTGAAAATAGCAAGGAGGGTAGAGCGAAGATCCTCCTCTCCCTAAGTCCCCGGTTCTCCCCGCACCCTGATGTTGTGGCGCCGGCCTCGGTTCTCCAGGTCCTCCACATGGTTTTGTAGATCGTGTACTTGGAGGGTGTGAGTAGACGTTTGGAGGGTACAAATCACTATTTGTCAGGCATTGTGATCCTCTTCCAGCTGCTGTAAGTGGTGGCCCACGGTTTGGACGTCTTGTCGTACTGCAGCTAGTACTTCCTTAAAGGTATCTTTTATTTCCCAGATGAGGGCCTGAAAATCTTGCTTTGTGGGCAATTGTTGGATATGAGCCCACCAGTTAGGAGGAAGTTCACTAGGAGAACTTGGACAACTAGCGTCAGACGAGGAGGTGGACCAGTGTCTCGATGGGGAGTGAGAACGCAAAATCTGAAGGACACCGTTACTGTCACTACCAGAGCTTTGGGACGTTCTCACAGCTCTGTTTCTCCACCACTGTGATGATGTCACTACTAGAGCTGGGAGGAGTTCTCACTGCTCTGTTTACTTTTTGTTTCCTTCCTCCCAGCTGTTCCTCATGCGTTTGATTTCCCTCTCTTTATATCACCTCTCCTCCTATTGTAGGGCGTGGATTATAGTTCTCATTTCAGTTGTAGCTCTTGCTTTAGTATCTTCACTTGTAGCTATCAGTTCACTGGACCTGTGTTCTGCTGCAGCAAGCACTCCGGATATTGCCAGCTGTCCTTGGATCCGTCTTCTCTGCGGCTGCAACACCTTCAGCTAAGTGTACAGACATTGTTGTGTACCTGATTATTTTCTGACTGGATCTGAGGTGGCCACGGTTCCCTCCATATACTGAGTAGGGCACCGGTGGCCGTGCCCCTTCCACTATTGTAGGGGTTACAGTGGTCATCAGTCTTAGGCACGTGGGCATGCCTCGTTCCGCCATTTGGATCCGGGCATGTGCTTTAGCAGAATAGGGAGAGCTTTGAGGGTCTGACAGGGGTCACCCCTTTATCCTCCCTAGTTTGGGTCTGGTCAGTAGCTCTTTTACTGTGTATACTATTGTTGCTCACATACAGCCGTGACATTATAATCCACCAAAACCGTCCTTTTTTGACATGGATCCGCTTTCTGGCCTGGTTGACCGCATGCAGGGTCTTTCTTTGGAAGTAGCGGATCTCCGTCAATTTATGACTCAGCTTCAAGCATTGGGCTCTGCTCCGGCTCATGGAGTCTGTTGCGAGCCAAAGGTCTCACTTCCGGAAACGTTCTCCGGGGGCAGTGAGAATTTTGTTCGCTTCAGAGAGGCATGCAAACTCCATTTTTGCTTGTGTCCCCACTCCTCTGGTAAGGAGGAGCAGAGGGTGAGGATTGTCATCTCCCTGCTCAGGGGTAATGCTCAGACTTGGGCTTTTTAGCTGCCATCAGGGGATCCCTCCCTTCGATCCGTGGAAAGATTTTTTTGTGGCCCTGGGGCAGATTTATGATGACCCGGATCGTGTTGCTCTGGCCGAATCTAACTTACGTGTTTTATGCCAGAACAAACTGTCTGCGGAGCTTTATTGTTCTGAATTTCAGAGATGGGCAGCTGATTCGGGTTGGAATGATGCTGCACTCCGGAGTCAGTTCTGTCATGGTCTCTCAGAGAGATTGAAAGATGCGTTTGCTTTCCATGAGAGACCAACGTCCTTAGAGTCTGCCATGTCATTGGCGGTACGCCTTGACAGGCGTCTAAGAGAAAGAAACGAGACCTCTCTGTCCAGCCATTGTCAGTCTAGGGGCAGTGGTGCGGACTCATTCAGTGTGCAGGGGCCTCATCCTGTCTCGCTCCCCTCTAAGGAGGAGCCCATGCAGCTAGCTCGACTTGCCCCTGATAAAAGAGGATTTAGTCCTCAGAGTATGGTGTGTTTTTGTTGTGGGGGCATAGGTCATTTGGCAAATGTTTGTCCGTCTAGGAGATTCTTGAACTGTACTAGGAGTGATAATAGGAGTAAAACCTCAAAAGGTAAATCATCAAATTCTGCTTCATCTGCTACTTTGGGCAAAGTTGATGTAGGAATTGATGCTTTTCCTCTGACCTGCAGTTCCCGTTTTCTCCTGTCTGCCAGGGTGGCGCTAGAGAGCAAAGTCATTTCTTGTGAGATTTTTGTCGATAGTGGAGCGGCCGTCAATCTTATTGACACTCAATTTGTAGCCATGCATGGTTTTCAGGTTTGCACATTAGAAAAGGATATACCTGTTTTTGCTATTGACTCTGCTCCACTCTCACAGAGATCTCTGAAGGGCATTGTTCACAATATCCGGCTAGCTGTAGGTGACACTCATGTGGAGGATATATCTTGTTTTGTCCTTAACGGATTGCCTTCTCCTCTAGTTTTGGGGTTACCCTGGCTCACTAGACATAACCCCACTATTGATTGGCAAGGAAGGCAAATAAATGAGTGGAGTGACTTTTGTAGAGAGAATTGTCTCACAGCGACTTTTGCAGAGGTGTCTACTAAAACTGTGCGATCATTTCTCTCCGATTTCTCGGACGTGTTTTCCGAGAGTGGTGTTCAGGAGCTACCTCCTCACCGGGAGTTTGACTGTCCCATTAACCTCATTCCCGGCGCCAAGCTGCCAAAAGCACGCCTCTACAATCTCTCACAACCGGAAAGAATTGCAATGCGAACTTATATCTCCGAGAGTCTCGAGAAGGGGCATATTCGTCCCTCAAAGTCACCTGTGGCCGCGGGTTTTTTTTTGGTTAAAAAAAAAGATGGCTCTCTGAGACCTTGCCTAGATTTTAGGGAGCTGAACCGTATCACGATTCGCGATCCCTATCCCGGACCTCTTCAACCAAATTGTTGGGGCCAAGGTGTTTTCCAAATTGGATTTGAGAGGCGCGTACAACCTGGTCAGGGTCAGAGAGGGGGATGAATGGAAAACGGCCTTTAATACCCCTAACGGGCATTTCGAGAATCTCGTTATGCCTTTCGGCCTGATGAATGCTCCGGCCGCCTTTCAGCATTTTGTTAATAGTATTTTTTACCATTTAATGGGGAAATTTGTATTGGTGTATCTTGATGATATTTAGATTTTTTCCCCTGATGTTCAGACCCATCAGGATCATCTTTTTCAGGTTCTGCAGGAAAATAAATTGTACGCCAAGCTGGAGAAATGTGTTTTTATGGTATCGGAGATTCAATTTCTGGGTTTTCTCCTCTCTGCTTCTGGTTTTCGCATGGATCCGGAGAAGGTCCGTGCTGTACTTGAGTGGGAGCTTCCTGAGAATCAGAAGGCATTGATGCGCTTTCTGGGTTTTGCGAACTATTACAGAAAGTTCATTTTGAATTATTCCTCTGTTGTCAAACCCCTCACCGACATGACAAAAAAGGGGGCGGATTTTTCCTCTTGGTCGGAGGAGGCGCTTGCAGCCTTTTCTAAGATTAAAGAGAGTTTTGCGTCTGCTCCCGTCTGGTGCATCCCGATGTTTCCTTACCTTTTATTGTTGAGGTGGATGCTTCCGAGGTGGGTGTGGGTGCGGTTTTGTCCCAGGGCCCTTCTCCTGCCAAATGGCGACCCTGTGCCTTTTTCTCTAAAAAACCCCTCCCCGGCAGAGAGAAACTATGATGTGGGAGATAGGGAGTTGTTGGCCATCAAGTTGGCTTTCGAGGAATGGCGCCATTGGTTGGAGGGGGCCAGGCACCCTATCACCGTTTTTACCGACCATAAGAATCTGGCATACTTGGAGTCGGCCAGGCGTATGAATCCGAGACAGGCCAGATGGTCTCTGTTCTTCTCCAGATTCAATTTTGTTGTTACATTCCGACCTGGGCTAAAAAATGTGAAGGCTGATGCTCTCTCTCACTGTTTTCCGGGAGGAGGAAACTCAGAGGACCCGGGTCCCATTTTGGCGGAGGGGGTAGTTGTTTCTGCTCTATATTCCGATTTGGAGGCCGAGGTCCAGGCTGAGGCACCTGCCCGTTGTCCTTCTGGGAAGTTGTTCGTGCCTCCTGAGCTACGTCACAAACTCTTTAAGGAGCATCATGATACGGTTCTTGCTGGTCACCCCGGGAGTAGAGCCACGGTAGATCTCATTGCTCTGAGATTTTGGTGGCCGGCTCTTCGTAAGTCGGTGGAGGGTTTTGTGGCTGCTTGTGAGACGTTGCGCTCGCGCTAAGGTCCCTCATTCACGGCCTTCAGGTTCCCTTCTCCCCGTTACCCATACCTTCCCGTCCTTGGACACACCTGTCTATGACTTTTATCACGGATCTTCCTCGTTCCTCGGGGAAGTCGGTGATCCTGGTGGTGGTGGGACCGTTTTAGCAAGATGGCTCATTTCGTACCTTTCCCTGGTTTACCCAATGCTAAAACGTTGGCGCAAGCTTTATGTCGACCATATTGTTAAATTGCATGGCATTCCCTCTGATATTGTTTCCGATAGAGGCACGCAGTTATGTGTCCAGGTTCTGGAAGGCTTTCTGTCTCGCCTGGGGGTTCGGTCCGTCCTTCTCTTCTGCTTTTCACCCGCAGTCGAATGGTCAGACTGAGCGCCTCAATCAGAATCTGGAGACATATTTGCGCTGTTTTGTGGCAGAGAACCAGGAGGATTGGTGTTATTTCTCCCTCTTGCTGAGTTTGCTACTGAACAACCGTCGTCAGGAATCTTCTGATAACTCACCATTCTTTGGTGCATATGGGTTCCATCCGCAGTTTGGGACATTTTTGGGAGGGCTCTTTCTGGATTACCTGAGGAGGAGAGATTTTCCTCGTCTTTGTCTACCATTATGCAAAAGATATCAGAGTAATCTTATAAAGAGGAGTGAGAGGTATAGGCGAGTGGCTGATAAGAGACGTGAGCCTTGTCCGGACCTGAATGTGGGTGATCTGGTGTGGTTGTCTACAAGAAATATTAAAACTGAAGGTTCCCTCTTGGGAAATTGGGTCCCAAGTTTATTGGGTCTTATAAAATCTTGTCATTCATCAATCCTGTTGCCTTCGTCTTGATCTTCCACGGGTTTGGAAGATACATAATGTATTTCACAGATCTCTCTTAAAACCATATGTCCCAGCCCACGGTACCCTCCTCTTTGCCTCCTCCTCCGATTTTGGTTGATGGCAATCTGGAGTTTGAGGTTTCCAGAATTGTGGACTCTCGCATTGTCCGCGGTTCTCTTCAGTACCTCGTTCATTGGAAGGGTTATGGTCCTGAGGAGAGGATGTGGGTTCCGGTGTCGGACATTAAAGCCACTCGCCTCATCAGGGCATTTCATAGGGCTCATCCTGAGAAGGTGGGTCCTGGGTGTCCGGAGTCCACCCGTAGAGGGGGGGTACTGTCACTACCAGAGCTTTGGGACGTTCTCACAGCTCTGTTTCTCCACCCCTGTGATGATGTCACTACTAGAGCTGGGAGGAGTTCTCACTGCTCTGTTTACTTTTGGTTTCCTTCCTCTCAGCTGTTCCTCATGCATTTGATTTCCCTCTCTTTATATCACCTCTCCTCCTATTGTAGGGCGTGGATTATAGTTCTCATTTCAGTTGTAGCTCTTGCTTTAGTATCTTCACTTGTAGCTATCAGTTCACTGGACCTGTGTTCTGCTGCAGCAAGCACTCCGGATATTGCCAGCTGTCCTTGGATCCGTCTTCTCTGCGGCTGCAACACCTTCAGCTAAGTGTACAGACATTGTTGTGTACCTGATTATTTTCTGACTGGATCTGAGGTGGCCACGGTTCCCTCCATATACTGAGTAGGGCACCGGTGGCTGTGCCTCTTCCACT